>NC_081421.1:66251163-66398663 GCF_949786415.1 Peromyscus eremicus
TTGTGGTATTAGGGAGAAACCTGATGCTAGGGAAATTCCCAGGAATTCTGTGTAGATTTCTACACCTAATAATCATCTGTCTTGTCTCTCTAAAGAGAATGCATATGCTTTCAGAGTCCAAACCATTTTTAGGCACTGGAGGAACAATGGAAATCAAATAATAGATGTTGATTGGCTAAGGAAATTCTCTTTTCAATGCTAGATGCCTTCACAGGATGTCGTTAGTGAGTTATTTTGTTCTTTTTCACTTTAGTCTGTGAGGGAAACTATTTCTCTCCTAGAGGAATGGGAAGCAAATCAGGTCTGTGAGCAAGGGCTTTGGAATGAAGAAGACATGGGTTGAGACCTTAGCTAAGAGAGCTGTAAGCAGCACAGCCTTGAACACATTATTTATCCTTCTCTCACCCTTCCTTAGTTCCCTTGTTTAGAAAATGAAGATAATATTCCCTCCTCGTGCCTTACTTTGCAGTTTAGCATATATAAAACAACCTATCTGAGGATAGTAGGGAGACTTCAATAGCTGGTGGCTTCAAACCTCCTACCTTTGAGCATCAAAATCCACCGAGAAACAATAAGCAAAATGGCATAGTTCTTCGTAGAATTCATAGGTGCTAATAAGGTGGCAGGGCACCCATGACTGCTGTCCCCACTTTTCATAGAGGAAGAGTGAGCTTTCATCAGATTGTGAATAAAGCAAAGTTAACATTACATGAAAGTCCCTGGTGGACCTGCGATTGGAATCACCGAATCTTAGAATGCTTGCTTCCAAATGAAAGCTTCCAACTTCTATGAATGTCCATCTGCCCAATATTACCCAGGACATACCACGATTCCATCAGTACAGGGCAAGCACAAGCAATATGTATTATTCTCTTTTTCATTTGCTTGTTTGAGATAAGAATCTTACTGTGAAGCCTAGGCTGGCATCAAATTGGTGATCTTCCTGCCACAGCTTCTCTAGTGCTAACATTATAGGCGTGCAAATGTAACTATTTCTAACTCCCCAAATCTACTCTTCTTCCTATATATCCTACCACCTAGTAGGGTTAAATGTTTCAGGTTTTTTTTTAAATGATTTATTTATTTTTATTTCATGTGTATCAGTGTTTTTGCCTGTATGTATGTCTATATACCACATGCATGTCTGGTGTACATAGGGGTCCACAGAGGACATCAGATCCTCTGGGACTGTAGTTACAGACAGTTGTGAGCTACCATATGGGTGCTGGGAATTGAACTCAGTCCTCTTCAGGAACATCAAGTGCTCCTAACTGCTGAGCCATCTCTCCAGCACCAAAGCAAAGGCCTGTAAGAATGAAAACCAGGGAGGCTGAGGAGAGGGCTCTGTTGACCAAGTGCTTACCACACAAGCATGAGGATCTGACTTTGGATCCTCAGCATCCATGCAAAAATCTAGCACAGCATCATGTGCCGATAACTCCAGTGCGGGGAAAGCAGAGACGGGGCAAACCCTGGGGCTTGCTGGTCAGCAAGTCCAGCAAAAATGATGAGTGCTTTGGGTGCATTGGGTGTGGTGGCACACACCTTTAATCCTAACACTCAGGAGTTCTCCATGAGTTCTCAGCCAGCCTGATCTACATGCTGAGTTCCAGGACAGTCAGACCTATATAAAGTGAGCTCTGGTTAAGCAAGAGACTTGTCTTAAAAAGTAAGGTGAGGGGCAGCTGGGGAAGAAAGTTGATTTTGAGCTCTGGCCTTATAAGCATACCTGTTCACACACAGGCCCACACACAGAGACACAGCTACCCACACATAAACAAAGAACAGGGATTATGTTTTAACTCTGGACCTACAAAACGGCCTTCTGTATGCTCACAAGTATCCACTGTGATTTTGACCGTGATTCTAACCGTGCTAGAGAGCTTAGGTGTTAAGTGAATTCATGGACTGAAAATCCTACTTATAAGAGCATGATAATCCTGTGACAAATGCAGAGAGCAGTTGAAGCAGCAGGAAATCAAGACTTCAAAGGACAGAGATCTGGGGAATGCCAGCAGAGGCTCTTCATCTTAGGTTTCACCAGCCTCATTCAGAAATTACATTCCTTCATTATAGTGTGGTCCTTTTAGTCATCTAGATTAAATCCTTGGGACGATTCCTGATATCCCCACTTTCTTTTCCACTTCTTGAATCTGTTAAAAAAATATATGTTTTCTTTCCCTATTTCATCCATCCATCTTCCTACAGTTTAATTTGCTCCATCAGGGTCAAAGCCCCTTGCTTGCTTCTCACCAAAGTCACACTACTGATTCCTAACTGGCCTCCCTGTTCTGACATTCCTCTTTCAGGCCCATCCATTCACCACAAACTACAGTGATCCATGTATCCCAGGCTGCCCAGAATGCTTCCACTTTCAGCACTCATTTCTAATTGTGGGAAATTCCTCAGTTCTAGATTAATTGAGAAAACTAGTCACATACTGCAATGAACTTAAAATCTTCCCCAAACCAATGCTGACAGCAAAACCAACAAACCCTCAATTAACATTCATCATTAAAACAAACCCTTAAATTGGGCGCTAGTTAGCTTCCATAGAATGCATAAAAATGCATGTTAGCCGGGTGTGGTAACATACCTGTAATCCTAGAAGCTGAATGGCTGAGACAGGATGATTCCCATGTGTTTGAGGCTAGCCTGGTCTACATAGTGAGATCATTCCTCAGAAAAGAGAGATAGAAATAAAGAAATGAAGAAAGGAAAGGGAGAGAAGAGGACAGGAAAGAGAGGAGAGGAGAGGAGAGGAGAGGAGAGGAGAGGAGAGGAGAGGAGAGGAGAGGAGAGGAGAGGAGAGGAGAGGAGAGGAGAGGAGAGGAGAGGAGGAAAGTGTACTGTTCTAGGAAGGTAAATGTGCATCAGGCCTTGTGAGAGTTCTTCAGCAGGTCATTCAGGATAACTAGAAACTTCGGTTTCCTCATCTATAAATTAAGAAGCTAAAGCTAAACTTCCCTTTCAGCTCACAAATTCTCTACCTCTACTCTTTTATCACTCTCTACTTCCCCAGACATAGGCTCCCATGCTAATTCCAGCCACGTGGGAGTTCTCAACTGTGCCACTTTGGTCTTTGCTTTCTCTCCTTCTCTTCCTAAGTGTTCCAAAGAACAACATAAATCTTGCTTACAAAACTGGAGTTGAAGGAATGCCAGGGCCAGCCCAGAAGAATTCCACCTAGATTTTCTAATTATTGAACACAGCATGTCCTACACTGGTCTTTCAAAGTCTTTCTGATGTGAAGCTCCTTTGGTCCAATTAGACTAAAATGTTTCTGACCTTTTATGATTCCTTTGAAAAATCCTAAAGATAGAGTAAATAAGAGCAAGTGTCATCACAAGCAATTGACTGGGAGACTAATTATATAATCAATTGATGTAACTAATTATATAATCATATAATCAATTATTTAATATGATTATGTGTTCCATATGTAATTATATACAACTGGCACTTGTGAGACAAAGCAGAAAGGCAGGTGAATCTCGAACTCTTTGTTACTTACACAAGATTCATTCTCCAATGTGTCCACAATTCAACAATTCACTTAATCCTGGAAGATTTATTAAGGATCTCAATGACAAGACACTGTGCTGATGTGTCACAGGTGTTACTGAGATGGAAGATACGTGGAGGCTGAGGTCACAAACAATATCTCTATCTCACAGACATCATAAGCTTCCAGCTTGTCCCCTAACTCTAACTTTTTAGTAAGACTTAAAGACTCGAGTGTCATGCTGGGCAGTGGTGGCGCACAACTTTAATCCCACCCAGAATTTAGGAGGCAGAGGCAGGTGGATCTCTGAGTTCGAGTCCAGTCTGGTCTACAGAGTGAGTTCCAAGACAGCGATGGCTACACAGAGAAACCCTGTCTCTAAAAAAGCAAAAAGCAAAACAGCAATAAAACTCTCAAATGTCAACTTTACCTTCATCACCTGCCACCCGCTATGTCCCTAAAATTGATCGTACAACTACTTCTCCTACTAGCCTGCAGAAAAGAATAGCCATTAAAAATAGGTCAGTAAGATATACGAATATCTACTTGTACAAGCAAAATATAAGTTTAAGACTTATATTTTCCAAGAAGTATATCCTGACCAAATGTATAGACTCCCTAATCTCTACTTGAGTGGGATTTTTTAATAGAACATATAAACATCTTTCTTTGGTATGATTGAACTGTTATCTACCCCCATCAGCCTTGGTATGGAATAATTTCTAAGGATTGATTCAGCTGGAACCTCTGTCTTTTTAACCCGTGCAGCATGTAGCACACACACTCCCTTAATTAAGTGGGGCTGAGACTTGAAAAGTGTCACCTACTACAATGACAAACAGGTTCATGAGCAAGTGGGGGAAGTAAATAAACCAAACGGTTTGCAGAGGGAGAGGTCGAGCTGGGTTGAACTGGGCTGAGCTGGGTTGAGCCCAGAATGATTCAGGCCCCACCACAGAATGGGTGTCTCCTGGGATGACTTAGTAGGATAATTAAAAACCTTATAAATAGGATGGATGTTTAGGTCTCTAACATCCTCCCTGGCTCCTGAATCTTCAGCTCACTCTTCCTCCAACAGGTAAGACATGCATGCTGGAGCAACAGCAGTATCTACAAGTGTGGCAGTATATACATCTTATAGCAGAAAGCTAGGAGGTGGAGGGCAGTGACTGTTTCCTGTCGGTGATACTCTTGGGCACCTTTCTGCTTCCTTTTCAGAGAATATCTTAGAATATGATGAGTGCTGGAGCAGCCTACCTCTAAATATGTGGGCCCTACATGTCCCAAAACGGAGCTTCTGAATGACTGGTTGATGGCTGACTGTTCTGGAGTGAAGTGTTTACCTTTTGTACAAGTTAGGCAAGGCCTGGACCCTGGGGACTCAGAAACACTCAATTTCACTATCATAAACGGTCACAAAAGGCGCAGCTTGTCCTGTGCAATCTATTATTTGTCACTCACATGTACAGGCATCACTGTCTGCCTATGTTTTGCCGTTGGGGTGGCATTTTCAGAAGCCTGTGAGCACAGTTTTTTGTACTACAAGAAGGAGTATTGGCATGCAGATTGCAGAAGACCCCAGCTCCCCAGCACGGCCAGTGCTGACCTGACTGTGCAGTACCTGTCATGTGTGCAGTGGGTCCACTTGCTGCTTTTCTCTGTAACTTTTTTTCAATTACCGATTCTGTTTAATAAGCAGGTAAAAGAGTTTTCAAGAACTTAACCTCTCAGAAAGGCTTCTTGGACCACCGAAAGAGATATTTTACCTTCTTCCTTGCTTAAAGAAGACTCCTTAGAAGATAGACACCTCTTCAATGGCATGCATTTACTGATCTCTGCAGTCATTGCTGGAAAACTACACACTTTGTGCTTCCCTCTGGCCCATCCTCTTTGGGCTAACCTTCCTTCATTTTTGCTTTCACATGAGAGTCTCAGTCAAGCAACTTCCACCCAAAGTAGAGAGGAAGGCCTGTGAAATATCTACTACACAGGTCTATTTTTTTTTTAAAGAATTTGCCTTTTACTAGCAAAGAAAAACTGCTTTGAATCACTGCCATGATAATATTTGATATTTGGAGCCTGACTGTTAGTCACATGATAGCCTAAAATTATGGTTAAGAAGGGACTCTGTGGTTTCTTAAACCTCTTTCCCAAATCCAAGCAACCACTCTCTGGAAATGCCAACTCCAAGTCTTCATCCCACACATAAACAAAATCTTCTTTCTTTCTTTTCTTCTTCTTCTTTTCTAAAGATTCACCTGTATTTGCCAGAATGCCTCAACTTCTTAACAGCATACTCAATGTGAGTAAGGTATTCCAGAAATATGCTGAACACCATGGGGAATGCACTTCACTGAGCAAGATGGAGTTGAAGCAGCTGCTTCTCACTGAGTTTGGAGACATCCTTCGGGTAAGACACCCAGGATCTTGATCCTGTGGCATGGAATGTATGATTCTGGTGTCTGCATTCAAGATATCTTGTTAATATTTTGTTTTATTTGGTCATTTCCCACCTGTAATGTACTGGTAAGCTCTTTCTAGTTCAGACAGTTCCTCAGTAGTTCTTACACACACACACACACACACACACACACACACACACACACACCTCCTTCTTTGTACATGAACAAAACACAGAACAACTACAAAGTAATGTGGAATAACTTTTTTAAATTCTGTCATTCATATTTTCTATATGTAATCCTATGCACACACCTTCTCAGGTATTTATTCATTAATTTACTAAAAGTTCATTGAGTACCTATTCCATACTGGCATGATGCGAGTTATGGAGGATACAAACATGAAGAAAACTAACTTCTTTTCCTTTGATAATGTCACAGTGTAGTGAGAAAGAGATATATAAACATGTAGGCTATATCATATAAAAAGACATAATAACTTTCTCAAATGATTCAAATCCATTGTTAATACAGTTGCCTGCTCCCTGTGGTCATACCCCACTGGTTCATCAAAGATGAGGTTCAGAAAACAAGCTGATCAATAAACTAGAACCAGAACTAAGGCACTTCACATTAATAGTTTCGCAAAAAGAAAAGAAAAAAGAAAGAAACCCTGTTTGGGAGCTGATTGGGGCATTAAGACTGATATACAATCCAGCATCCATGAAAGAACATTTGGGGTTTTTCCTTTTTTTCTTCTCACAGAGACCGAATGACCCAGAGACTGTGGAAACCATTCTGGAACACTTGGACCGAGACAGAAATGGATATGTTGATTTTCATGAATACCTCTTGTTGGTGTTCCAATTGGCCCAAGCCTGCCATCATAAGCTAGATAGTAAGTTGTATGGAGGCAGAACCTCCTCCCAGAAAGACCGGGATCAGAAAGGAACACAGAGCCATAAGTTTTCAGAAAACACAGGCAGACAACATAGGCAGAATTCTCACAACAGTCAGTCTGAGGGACAAAGTCAGGATGTCCAACATGATCAGTCTCAGAAACAAGATAAGAACTCTCACTACGGTCACTCTGAGAGACATGATACAGACTCTCACCATGGTCAGTCAGAGAGACAAGACAGGGATTCCCACCATGGTCAGTCAGAGAGAGAAGACACAGATTACAGCTCTGATCAGTCTGAGACAGATGATCAATACTCTAGCTCTGGTCAAAGATTGAGTTATAAATCTAGCAATGACCAGGCCAAAAGTCAAGGATATGTCTTTGCCTTAAATCAGTCTACGAACCCAGCTCAGGTTTCTCATTATGGCCAGTCTAAAACATTTGGACGACAAAGCAGCCATGGCCAGTCTGGAAGGCTCCGACAAGATTCTTATTCTAGTCAAACCAGTCAACAAGAATCTGGTTCTTATAAACAATATGGAAGGCAGCATCAGAAATCAGGCAACAGTCAGACAGACAGACCGGCCCAGAATTCTCACAATAGACAGCCAGACAAACAAAGATATAGTTTCCAACATGATCAGACAGATGGACAAAGCCACAGTTTCCATTATGGACAGATGGATAAGCAAGGCCAGAAGGGTTTCCAACATGGTCAGATAGATGGACAAGGCCAGAGTTCTCATGACCAGACAAAGAGCAAAGGCCAAAATTTTCACTGTGGTCAGACAGGCAGACAAGGCCAGAGTTCTCAGCAGGGTCAATCAGACAACGAAGACCAGAGTTCAAGCTGGCATCGGACAGACAGAGATGGCCATAGTTTTCATTATGATCAGACAGGCAGACAAGGCCAGAGTTCTCAGCAGGGTCAATCAGACAACGAAGACCAGAGTTCAAGCTGGCATCGGACAGACAGAGATGGCCATAGTTTTCATTATGATCAGACAGGCAGACAAGGCCAGAGTTCTCAGCAGGGTCAGAAAGGTGGACAAGGCCAGAGTTCTCACCAGGGTCAGAAAGGTGGTCAAGGCCAGAGTTCTCACCAGAGTCAGAAAGGTGGACAAGGACAGACTTCTTACCAGGGTCAGAAAGGTGGACAAGGACAGACTTCTCACCAGGGTCAGAAAGGTGGACAAGGACAGACTTCTCACCAGGGTCTGAAAGGTGGACAAGGACAGACTTCTTACCAGAGTCAGAAAGGTGGACAAGGACAGACTTCTCACCAGGGTCAGAAAGGTGGACAAGGACAGACTTCTTACCAGGGTCAGAAAGGTGGACAAGGACAGACTTCTTACCAGGGTCAGAAAGATGGACAAGGACAGACTTCTCACCAGGGTCAGAAAGGTGGACAAGGACAGAGTTCTCACTGGGGTCAGAAAGGTAGACAAGAAATGAGTTCTCATCAGGGTCAGATAGATAGGCAGAGACAGAGTTCTCACCAGGGTCAATCAGACAATGAAGACCAGAGTTCAAGCTGGCATCGGACAGACAGAGAAGGACACAGTTTTCATTATGATCAGACAGGCAGTCAAGGCCAGAGTTCTCACCAGGGTCAGACAGGCAGTCAAGACCAGAGTTCAAGCTGGCATCGGACAGACAGAGATGGCCATAGTTTTCATTATGATCAGACAGGCAGACAAGGCCAGAGTTCTCAGAAGGGTCAGAAAGGTGGACAAGGACAGACTTCTCACCAGGGTCAGAAAGGTGGACAAGGACAGACTTCTCACCAGGGTCAGAAAGGTGGACAAGGACAGACTTCTCACCAGGGTCAGAAAGGTGGACAAGGACAGACTTCTCACCAGGGTCAGAAAGGTGGACAAGGACAGACTTCTCACCAGGGTCAGAAAGGTGGACAAGGACAGACTTCTTACCAGGGTCAGAAAGGTGGACAAGGACAGACTTCTCACCAGGGTCAGAAAGGTGGACAAGGACAGACTTCTTACCAGGGTCAATCAGACAATGAAGACCAGAGTTCAAGCTGGCATCGGACAGACAGAGAAGGCCACAGTTTTCATTTTGACCAGACAGGCAGTCAAGGCCAGAGTTCTCACCAGGGTCAGACAGGCAGTCAAGACCAGAGTTCAAGCTGGCATCGGACAGACAGAGATGGCCATAGTTTTCATTATGATCAGACAGGCAGACAAGGCCAGAGTTCTCACCAGGGTCAAATAGACAGACAAAACCAGAGTTCTCACTGTGGTCAGTCAGAGACTGGGAAAACTGAACTTCAAGGGCAAAACAGGTACTTCCAAGGAACTGATAAAACAAGGAGAGACTCATATGTTGAGCAATCTGGAAGGTCAGGAAAACTAAGTCAACAGACTTCAAGAGAGGGAGTGAATCAAACCCAGAGACAGAGATTCCAGGATAGAAGGGAGCAGCAAACTCACCGCCAGGCATGGAAACCTGAAGAAGATAATCAACACAAACTCTTGGCTCAGATACAGCAAGAAAAGCCATATTCCCATAATGAGTATGACTGGCAATCCCAGAGTAGTGAGGAGGGCCACTGGGCAGAGGAAGGGCATCATCAAAGCTGGGATAGGCACAGTCTTGAGGATCAGGAAAGTCTATATGAGATGCAGAACAGGCAAACCCATGAAGATGAAAAAAGCCATCAGTCAAGGGATAGGCAAACCCATGTAGATGAGCAGAAACAGCAAAGACAACACAGGCAAACTCATGAAGAAAATCAAGGTCATCAACATGGTAGACAAAGCCATGAAGATGAGCAAAGCCATCAGGGACAAGACGAACATCAAAATCATCAACAGTGGGATGAACAAACTCATGAAGAAAACGAGAGGTTTCAAGGACCCCAAGACCAATCCAGGAGTTTCCCCAACAAAGAAAAATTCCACATGAATGAAGAGGACCAGTGCCAAGGATCCCAGGAAAGACATTTCCATCCAACTCATGGTGGTGAGAGGTCCCAAAGAAGAGAACAACACAGAAACCACCCTACCAAAACAGCTAATTCCCCCAACCCCTTCTATGACTATGTACGAGAGCAAGCAGCTTATCAATACTAGGCTGCCTGAGCAGCAGAGGTAACATAGCTTGAATCTAATGAAGAAACCTACATGTCAATTCACCTTTGCTTCTGCTTAAAAGGTTCAAGTTGTATGTCATCCTTCTCTTTTTCATCTATCTATGAGAATGCTTCTGAAGACTAGTCTAGCACCCACTTTTTGAAATTTCAATTCCTTGAGTAGCAATTCTAGGGTTATTTGGTTGGGTGGAGTAAATTAGGTGAACTAACCAATGTTCATTTTGATCACTTTGTAGATTTAAATCATTCCTAGTTTGTTTTCAGTTTAGGTGATACTTGGTTGAATCATTGAATGGAAGAAAATTCTCCCTAACATTTAGAAACAGGAAAAGGTACAATGGAGACTTATACTACATTTGAAGGAAAGGATTTTGGACTTTGATGAGCTTTGGCTGCTGGAGAATGGGAGACAATTCTGAAAACCTTTCCAACAAAGACCACATGTAAAACATTATATTAATTATATTAAAATACTCAATAAATGATTGGTGAGCAATGATGTTGATGGCTTTTTCCTTTCTTCAATATGGAAATATGACCTTCACTTATGGACATTTTCTAAGAATAAAGAACACTTGCTATTCTTGTAAAGTTTTGGGGTTTGGTTCCTACACCCATGTGTTGGCTCATAACCATCCATAACTCCAGTTAATTGATAGCTTGGGCTACCAGGGATCTTCAAACAGACGAGATATAGTTTCTCTCTATGTGATGGATTAATAGGGGTCTGGTCAGCTCTCATGACCCATCAACAGAGGAATAAGAGCCTAGACATCAGAGATGTCAGTGTCAGAGAAGCTCTCTGTGATCTATAGCTCTCCTAGAAGAAAGTCTTCTCACTGTGCTTCATCAAAGTCTAGACTATGAAGCTTGTGGTTCCACAGTTTCCCTAGCCCAGTCTATTTCTTTCTTTCTGATCCAGACCCTTCCAGATGCCTCTAGATATTTTCTCTCTCTTATTCACCACCACCACCACCACCACCACCACCACCACCACCACCACCACCAATGGAGCAGTCACATTTACTGGGCACCCTTGCATACAAAAATAACACTGAGAACAACTATTAAAAAGATGTCAGGGCTGGAGACATGGTTCAGAAGCTAAAAGCACTGGCTGTTCTTGCAGAGGACCCTTTGGTTCCCAGCACTCACCTCAGGTAGCTCATAACTCTTTGTAACTCCAGCTCCACAGGATCTGATACCTTCTTCTGGCTCCATTGGGCACCCACAAACACACATGGCATACATTTACACAGACATAGGCATAAATAAAAAAATATATTTTAAAATATATTTCTCACAGTGCTCACCAGATTAATCAGAATGAATTAAAAACTTTCAGACTGAATATGTAAGACATGGGGAAAGGCTTTTTGGCAATAATCTGGACTTTGACTCCACCAAGAGGACAAGAAAAAAATAACTAAGTGGTACTATAGCAAACACAAAAGCTTCTATGCAGCAAAGGAAGCAATCAATGGAATGGAAAGGCAACCAATAGAACTGGAGAAAGTTTTGCAAAACATATATCCAACAAGGGATTAAAATCCTAAAATATAATGAATTCAGAAAACAGAGATAAAAACAATCCATTAAAAAATAGGCAAGAAAATGGAATAGACATTTTTCAAAAGAACACACACCTATGGCCAACAGGTACACAGAAAGGTTCTCAGCATCAGGGACCACCAGGGAAATGAAAATTAAAACCACAGTGAGATGTGGCCTCACACCTGACAGAATGGCTACTCTAAGAAAGATGGGATTATGGAAGAGGTTTGGAGAGCCTGTGCTCTATGAGCAGAACTGTAAGGTAGAGCATACAGAACCTCCAGGAAAACAAGTGTAGCTTTTCCTCAAAAATTAGGCATAGACATATGATTCAGCAGTCTTAGTGATGGTTATATCTTTTTTAAAGTACAAAATCAGTATTTTGAAGAAATGTCTGTACTCTCATACTCATTGAGCATTGTTCACAATAGCTAGGATATAGTTTCAATAGCTAGAATATGGATTCAACCCAAGTGCTCAGCCATGGATGTAGGAAAGGTGAAATATATGTAAGTGTATATGTTTGCCTATGTATATGAAATATGCTATATATAAATACACATTATGTATAAAAATAATACCATTTGGCCACAATTTAAAAAAAAAAAGGGAATCCTGCCATTCATGATAGCATGGATAAAACTTGAGGCTATGACGTTAAGTGAAGTGAGAGAAATACTAAGATCACTGTTCAACAGAGTCTTTAAAAAGTGAACTTATGGGCTGGAGAGATGGCTCAGAGGTTAAGAGCACTGGCTGTTCTTCCAGAGGTCCTGAGTTCAATTCCCAGCAACCACATGGTGGCTCACAACCATCAATAATGAGATCTGGTGCCCTCTTCTAGCCTGCAGGCATACTATATACATAATGAATAAATTTTTTTTAAAAAGTGAACTCATAAGAGCAGAGACTAGGAAAGTGTGGCTTCTCAGCACTGAGGGACTAGGAAAGGATCTGCAGTCAGAGGACACAGACTTCCAGCTGTAAAGATGAACAGTAAGGCCGGGCGGTGGTGGCGCACGCCTTTAATCCCAGCACTCGGGAGGCAGAGCCAGGCGGATCTCTGTGAGTTCGAGGCCAGCCTGGGCTACCAAGTGAGTCCCAGGAAAGGCGCAAAGCTACACAGAGAAACCCTGTCTCGAAAAACCAAAAAAAAAAAAAAAAAAAAAAAAAAAAAAAAGATGAACAGTAAGTTCTGAGGGCTACTATTAATACTGTGTGGGGACTGTAGTTAACTTTACTATTATATACTAGGAATTTGTAAAGATGGGACATTTTGAATGTTTTTAATAACACAAAAATAAATATACAAGGTCTTATACAGATTAAGTAACTTTGTAAAGATAATTATTTCATAATACATGTATATATCATGCCATCACAGTGTATAACTTCGATCTTTGTGATTTTATCTATTGTACTTCAATATAGCTGGAAAAAAATAAAATACATAAATAGCACCAGGAGGAGAAGAGGAAATAAAGGGAGAAATAGTCGGAAACCTTGAAATCCAGTCCTGACACAGTTATTAACAACACAGCAAACCCGGAACCAGTCATGGCCCTAGACCGTACTCCAGTTTTCTCAGCCTTAAAACAGAAGGTTGTTTGTATTTTGGCACACTACAACTTATAATAGTTCCATACTGAAGCATGATGGCTTTGTAACTAAATATCTAATCAATCAACTAACATGGTTATGGTACAATAAATATAGCAGAGGCCTTAAAAAAAAAAAAAATCTTCTTCAATGCAAGATGGAGAAAAACGTTCTGTGGGGTTCTAGCGCCACCTGTTGGTCACAGGGTTCCCTGCGTCCAAACGTGATAGCTAGACAATGACAAGCACAGTTGAAAATGGTGATCAGGTAAGGCTGTTATAGCCATGTTATAGCCAATTGCCCTGTGACAGCTGCTTATGTGAAAAGGGTACAGCTGCTGCTTGATTGGATGTCCCTGGCAACTGTTTCATGTTGGTTTTGCATTTGGAAGGGTTTGTTCTGTTGTTAGAGGAGAGTTTTGCTTTGTATCTCTGTCCCAAACCCAGTGCTGTTGGGCTTTGCTTGTCCCAGAACAAAGAAAGCACAAATTCTTCTGGTTCATTCAAAAACTTAAGTCACATCAACAGTTATTAAACACTGTTAATCCGCAACTGTTCAAAGGATGCTGTGGAGGGAAGAACAGCGTTTACAGCCAAAGAGAAATGGGTTTCAGGTGTAGCCCAACAACTTAACTTTCTGGGTGACTCGAGCCTTGATTTTCTCAAGTTAAAATTATTACCCCCTCTGAGGAGTGGATGGGGATTATATATGGGGTGGGGGGGGCGGGAGAAGGGGAGGGAGGGGAACTGGGGTTGGTATGTAAAATGAGAAAGGAATTTTAAATAAAGAAAAAGAAATAAAATTCTGATAATGTACAATATCTGCTTTGGGTGTCTATAAGGGTTCATGAAATCCCTGCTACGGTGCCTGGCATGACCTAAGCACTAAAGAATTGTTAAGCTACAACTCAGGGCACGTAGCTCAGGGGCAGAGGCCGTGCTTACCCATGAGAGGATGCTTGCTGTTTTCCCTGAGCTTACCAAGGGCTGAGACAGAAGGTAAGGTCTCAAGAAAGAACACGCACAGGGGCTCAAGGATGTTTGTTCCCCAGGGGTAAGGCAAAATAATTGTCCTCTCAGTAAAGAGGACAATTGTCCTCTGGACATTGCCAAATCATCAGGAGTTAAAAGGCAGGTGAGCTTTTTCAGTCAGTATTATATTTACCCTTGAAATCTCACGCCAAGTTTTATCTTTGTGAAGTCATGCCCTCCCAGTATCTTAGTTGTTCATTTTTCTGCCCCACCTTTCTGCATTTACCATTCTCTACTGTCTACTGTGTGACATCCTAATTCATTCTGTTGGTCAGCCCCCTACACATACGTATACAGACTGAGCAGGTTATATTTAGGAATATGTATGCGTATACAGATACGTGTATGCATGTAATAATAATTAATGGAAAAAGGGGCCATGGATTTGGAAGAGAACAAGGAGGGCTATATTTGGATTTGGAGGGAGGAAAATGAAAAGGGGAATTATATGACTGTGTTATGATCTCAAAAATAAAGAAAGCATTTTTAATTTATAATTTGTAAGTGTGCATTCCTTACTGGTTCTTGAGATCTTTATTTCTAGGATCTAACTGTGCAATGTCTCTAATTACAGATACACATTACATACGTAACTCATCAGGGCTACAATCCAAAGGTCCCAGGTTCACTCATTTGTTCAACAAACACTGAGGGTAATTGTTCTGGAACTTTTGCTGGGCAGTAGGGATATAGATCCAGGGTATCCACCACCAGAGACTCATATTCTGTGAGGCAAGAAAACAACTGTAATTCCCTGTGATTACCACCAAAGAACAAAACATTTATTTACAATTAGTAGTAAAGAGAAATAATGAGTACTAAGTTTTCCTAAGGCTCTGAGCATGAGTCGTGCAATGAGCCCCTTACTCTCAGATCTCCTGAATCCTGGTGAGTTGGGAGTTTTTGTTGTCTACATTTTACAGATGACAGAACAGAGGTACAGACATACACACACACACACACACACACACACACACACACACACACACACACACACACGATATGACTGTGGGAGTCCATGTTTTCAAAGACTCCATTGCTTCCCAAGCCAGTGAAAGAAGATCACTATAACCCAGAGAAGACTTGCATGTAACTGAATCAAGGAATGTCTTTCTAGAATAGCTTCATGTGACATGGCATGCAAGCGAATCTTATCACACCAGCCCTCAAAGAGTGCACAGAATACTGAGAGAGATGGTGATTCCTATAAATCAGAGCACATTCAGTTTAAAGAATACTGTACTGCAAGGCTGATGGCGGGGGTGGGGTGGGGGTGAGGGTGTGACATGGAGGAAGTAAGCATCACATCTGAGCTGGGGAATTTTGGTGAGACTGGCTGGAAGAGGCAAGCACTTGACCTGGGCCTTTAAAGATGAGTTGGCTTTGAAGAGGCAAATGTGGGCGAGGAGGTGGAGTGAAGGTCACAGCAGGTTTAATAGGCCTGAAAGATCTGACTAAGGGTTTTCATTGATTCTTGTCGCAATAGGATAGCAGTGTACTGCTTGCCTTCAGGAGGATAAAGCATGCTACAGAGACTCTAGGTTAAATTAACAGAAGTAATGACCAGGCAGGAAGGAAACAAAACTGTGCTTGACTACTGCTCAGCTCAGACATTGAGGAGCTCTGAGGTAGCCTGGAGCTTTTCCAGAGGGATATGTCAGGATTTCTCTCCTAGGGAGAACTCATAGGGTGTTAGAGGCATTGGTAAGTGCTCAAAAGCTGCCACACAGAATGAGGAGCCATTCTACATTGCTGGAGAGAATAGGACCAGCAAAGGGTACAAGCTGAAAGAATATGATCTGACCCAATGTAAGGAGAAATATCTTATTTATAACATCCACAAAGCGAAGTTCTCTGTTGCGGAACGTTGTGATACTGAGTCACTAGCGCTGCTTAAGAAAAGCCTGGTTACCAAAGTTACCACAGCAGGGCTTTTGTGATGAACAAATGTGGTACTAAATCATTTCTAGGTTAACCAAGTAATCCAGCCCCATAATTCTGTGATTTAAATGGAGCATCATGCCATATCCCACACAACCCAGACGCCTCTGTTTTGGCAACTTTACCAAATGGGCAGCCTTTGCCAGAATTTTGGTTTTAAATCAGGACTATGCTAATTCGCATGCCTTGCCCCCACCTTAGGTTCAGGCAGGTGAGTTCATGGTGAGTAGGTGAGAAACAAAATCAATGCTTCATTCCTGCTCCCTAGTGTGTCTGAGTAGAGTGGTGAGGAGTTTGGAAATCACCCCACAGTTGCTTCCCCAGGAGCATCCATGCTCTGTCCAGCTGCTGCCCATGTGCTCACTTTGAAAACACAGAAGTTGAGAAGGGTATCCACACAGGAGCCAAGGTCTGGAAAATATCTACACATCCAACCTTATGAATCTCTTCAGAGAGTTTTTACCTCATGTTTGCAGACAAATATGTCCTAATTCTTCTCTCCATTTGTGTTAAAGCATCCTTTATTTTTAGAAAATTTCTTCTCAAATAATACATAAATTTCCAGATAACAAAAGACCAGGGTTTGAAGGAAGATTAAACAAACTACCCAAGATCTCCTCCTTTCCAGAATGTATTCTTTAAAGGAGAAAAAAAAATCCGACTAGCTGAAGAGGTATCTACCCACGGGAACTCATAAGGATTGACTACAATTCGGTGAAATAAAAATCTTACCAAGAAACCAACAAGAGGTAAGAGTAAGAAGAGGAATCAGACTTCTTGAACTAGTGGCTCTCTGCCAGCTCAAAATACCATGGTTGTTAAATAAACATACATCACTCACGGTTTACGTATTCTCTCAACAAACACTGAGTGCCTACAATATTCCAAGAACCATCAAAATACCAGAAAAAGAAATATTTTAAAAATATATTAACAAAAGGCATGGTTTTCTATAGTTTACATTTCCTAATTCCTAATTTCTTAAGAAATAGTAAGAAATAAATACATAAGCTAGAAATTATGCCAAATACTAAGTGTTACAGAAAAAAATAAAATAAAAGGGTAAGGTATGCTAAAGATCACAGTTTTAAAGAGAGATCTCCTAAGAAAGGGACACTGTAGCAAAGGGTTGAAGCAGGTACAAGAAACAAACCAATGAGCATTTTTCTGAGAACACTCCAGGCAGAACTAGGGCAGCTACCCAGGTGCTAGGGCAGTGTCCTGACAGGTGTGCTCAGGGAAGGATGAGGAAGAAAGTAGATACCCTGAGAACTAGGCTGTGAGTCCTAGATACGAAATAAGAGAAGAAATTCTGGCCAGGTGTAGTGGCACACACCTTCAATCCTAGCACTTGGGGGGCAGAGAGGCAGGAGGACCTTTCTGAGTTCGAGGCCAGCTGGTCTACATAACAAGTTTCAGACCAGCCAGATCTACACAGTGAGACCCTGTGTGAAAGTTCCCCGGAAAGCTAGAAATAGATCTGCCACATGATGGAGCTACACCATGCTTGGGCATATTTCCAAAGGACTCTATATCCTATTACAGACGTACTTACACATCTGTGTTCATTGCTGCTTTATTCACAGTAGCCAGGAAATAGAGTCAGCCTAGACACCCAACAACTGATGAATGGATAGCAAAAATGTGGTATATTAATACGATGAAACAGTATTCAGCTGTTAAGCAAAATAAGATTATGGAATTTGCAGGTAAAGGGATGAAGATGGATACAATCATTCTGAGTGAAGTGACCCAAACTCCCAAAGACAAACATGCCTAGTCTTAGTTTCTCTGTGTAGTTTTGGTGCCTGTCCTGGATCTTGCTCTGTAGACCAGGCTGGCCTCCAACTCATAGAGATCTGCCTGGCTCTGCCTCCTGAGTGTTAAAGGTGTGCACCACCACCACCCGGCCTCTTTTCTTTCTTTCTTTCTTTCTTTCTTTCTTTCTTTCTTTCTTTCTTTCTTTCTTTCTTTCTTTCTTTTTTTCTAAGGATATGACCACTGATATGTCAATGATGCTCTCGAGGATAGTCCCATACAGCAGCACAAATAAATTGGAGGCTATATCGAAATATATTCTAAACATTTATCCTTTGAGCCACAGATAAGTGCAGTTCTCACCTTTCATCAAGGAAACTTCTCTTTGCAACAGATGGAGATCATTACAGAAAACCACAACCAATCAAAATACAGAGTTGTGGAGCCCAGTCCCAACTCACACATCTACAACACAACTACACCTACGGCTCAGGGATCATTACAGAAGAGGGGGTGGAGAGACTGTAAGGGCTAGAGAAACAGGAAGTTTGCTGTGAGGATGTGTCCTCTAAACCTATGAAGTCTCATTAAATTGACTGCCTAGATTAGAAACGAACAAGGACAACAGCAGTATACATTAACATGGAAGGGGGAAAGCTCATGAGGCCTCAGATAGAACAAAGAGCTACAGGCAACTAAGGAATCCTGAGAGCAGGAGAACTAGTCTTCCCCAGGGAAGAGCACTTGGTTGGTTATCCCATACCAAATGGTCAGCCCTGAAAAAATACATACAAGTAACATTAAACAGAATAAGCCAGTTGTACTTACGTATTTAGGAATGCCCTCTCTCTCTCTCTCTCTCTCTCTCTCTCTCTCTCTCTCTCTCTCTCTCTCTCTCTCTCTCTCTCACACACACACACACACACACACACACACACACACACACACACACACACAAATTAAAGAAAAAGAGACCATAAAAATCAGACTCTGTGGGTTTAAAGAGAAGGGGACATAAAGTTGTGTGGACAGAGAAAGGGGGAGTGAGTGTGGGAGTTGTGTGAGGGGTAATATGATTAAAATTCTTGTAGAAAATTCTCAAAGAATTAATGAAAACTCTTTTTGAACAGAGCAGTAACTCTGTAGTCCCACTGCTCATGGAGGCTCCGATAGGCTTAAGGACTTTGGTTCTTACAGCAAGAGAAGCCATTACATGGTTTTGCCTCAATAGCTTTCCATTTCCTGCACATGCCCTGAATATTTACATTCTGGTGCGGCCTACAGGTCTGGACTAGCAGTACTGAGTCAGGTGACATCCCATGCCTCTGTAAGTTGTCACCTGATTCTTAGTCCTGTTCAAAGAGTCAGAAGTCCTGTCATCTGGCAGCAACATCTTCAGGAACTCAGCATGTGATTAACCAGCATAGACCAGCTGATGCTGGCTAAGAACAGCAGCCCCCTCAGCTAAGCAGGGTCAGAGTAACAACACATAGTTTCTGTCTGCAATTAGTTTATAACATAAATACAAAATCAAGCGCACATACTTTAGGATGATTTAGTAATTCACTCTATGTTATACCTATATAGAACTATTTTCCAGCTCTACTGAGATACTATTGACAAATATTTAAGACATGCATGATTACATATGTATGTATATAGAAAGTTAAATTATGCCACTATCAACTTTATATATACACACATATAATATATATATATAATATACATATATATATTCTCATATAGTTACCCTTTTCTTATGTAGTGAGAACATGCAAGGCCTAATTTTTATAATTACAATATAATTAATACAGTCACCATGCTATACATTAGATTTCCAAAACTGATTCATCTTGCATAATTGAAACTTCCCAACCCTTTAACCAATACCATTCTATTTCCCATATTTCATTGTTACCACCTAAAAATGAAGTGATTGTTAACATGTTGATTTTGTGTCCTATGACTTTACTGAATTCACTTATTTTCAGGTTTTTTTTAATGGCATCTTAACAGAGACACATGGCAGGTCTCACAGCCTGAGCTCAATCTCCTGGACTCAGAAGATGGCATGAGAGAACTATCCCTCACAAGTTGTCCTCTGGCTCCACACAGATGTGTCAAGTGTGCACACACATAATATGAAAAGATAGACAGAAAGACAGATTGTTAGATGAAATGGGGAGAGTAGGAACCCTTGCTTTTTCCTGATGTCATAGAAGTCTTCAGATTTTTGTCATTAGACATGATGAGATTGTCACATTCAGTCTTTCCCATGCTGAGATGCATTCCTTCTGTATCTAATTTGTTGACAGGTTTTTATTGTTGTTTTGGTTTTCCAGACAGGGTTTCTTTGTGTAGTTCTGGTTGTCCTGTAACTAGCTCTGTAGACCAGGCTGGCCTCAAACTCACAGAGATCCATTTGCCTCTGCCTTCTGAGTGTTGAGATTAAAGAAGTGTACCACCACTGCTTGGCTTGTTGACAATTTTAAATCAAAAAACAGATGCTAGTTTTTTTTTTAGGTAGTTTTTTACATTTATTTTATTGAGATTATCATGTGATCTTTTTCTTTTATTCTGTCAATGTGGTATCAATCACATTTATTAACTTGAGTATTCCTTGCACTTCAGAGATCTTACTTGATTATGAACCATGATCTTCTTAATGCTCTGTCAAACTCGACTTGCTATTATTTTGTTGAAAAATTTTGCATCTCTTTTCATCAGAGACATTGAATTATAATTTATTTTCCTACAGTGCCCTGTTTGACTTCAGTATCAGTATCAGTATAATGCTGACCTCATAAAGATGAGTTTGAGACTGTCCCCTTCTCCCTGACTTTTGGAAGACTTGGAATGAGAGAAGTGGCTCTCCTAAGTTGTCCCCAGACCGCCACATGTGTGTGGCATGCCCACCCCATACTAAATAAATATATAAATTATGTAATTTAAAATTTTTGTTTGATACGATTTACCTGGGAAAACATCAGCTATTCTTTTTTGTGTGGAATGGGGAAGGAGTTTATTCATTTTTCCTTGTTCAGGTTCTTTCTTTCTTTATTTCTTCATGATTGAGTGCTAAAAGTTTTACTTCTGGGAATTTATCTCTTTCCAAGAATGATTTCTACTGCACTGGTGAAGTTTTTGGTATGTTGCATCCATTTTCATTTGTCACAGGTATTTTTAATTTTTCTTTTGGTCCCCCTTTGACTCATTGTGTGGGATTATGATTCAATATTCACATATTTGTGAATTTTCAATTTTGCTTCTGTTATTGATTTCCAGTTTCATACCATGTGGCAAGGGGAGAAAGATACTTGATATCATTTCAACTTTCTTAAATTGAAGGTTGTCTTGTGACTGGACATATGATCTATGGTAGAGGATGTTTCATGTATACTTAAGAAAAATGAGCATATTCTGCTGCTGTTTGATGGAACGTTGTATGTGTGTCTCTCTGTGTGTATTAGACCCATGTTGTTTAAGTTCATATTGTCCTTGTTCTTTATTTTTTGTCTCAATCTTTTTGTTATTAAAAATGGCATACTACTTTACAGGTATGTAGATGCTTGATATTGAATATATACATAATTATTATTTCTTCTTAGTTTATTGATCTGTTATTCTTATAATAATGACCTACTTTGTCTCTTGTGGAAATTTTTGATGTAAAGCCTATTTTAGGTGAAATAAGTATCACTCTTTTGGTTACCATTTGCATGGAGTATCTTTTTACATCCTTTGCTTTAGCCTGTGTGCATCCTCAAAACTAAAGAGGCTCCCTCCCTTGTAGATAGCTTGTAGGTTTATCCATTCAGGTACTCTACTGATTATAGAATTTAACCCATTTACATTTAAAGCACTATGTTTACCAATCAGGATTTACACTTGCTACTTGGTGTTTCTAGTCTTCTGCTCGGTAGCGCTCTTGTTGCTTCTCTTGTTATCTGTTTTTTGTGATTTGATAAATGTTTGTTTCTTTGATTGACGTCTGTAGTCTTAAGTTTTGATTCCTTTCATTGTATCTTTTAAAACCTACTATGGATTCTTTTACATTAATGGGGTTTATTTAAAGCATTTTCTAGGGCCTGAAGAGATGGCTCAGCAGTTAATCCTCCAGAGGGTTCTGTCCCCAGCACTCACATGATGGCTCACAGCCATCTGTAACTCCAGTTCCACCTCCCTCTTCTGGCCTTCACAGACATTGCATGCTCTGCTCATGTGCACAGACATATATACAGACAAAACATCCATATACATAAAAATGTATAAAAATAAATCAATAACTTTTTTTAAAAACCAAATAAACATCAGTTAGACACTAACACCTTCAAAGTACATCATTTTGTACAAGAAAAGGATTTAATACAAGTTGTGTTAATAAAAACCCAAACTAAATGATGAGATGCGTCTCTGCTTCCTGGTGGTACTCGGGAAGCACCATTTCCTAATTCCTAGCACTAAATAAAGTTGCAGAATTCTTTGCCTAGTCCTTTGAGAAATTATGAAGACAATTTAACAACAAAGCAAGAGTCTTCTCATGCAGAAATACATAGCTGGCTTTGCTCCCATCTATACAAACAATCACAGGAGATGTGAGGGCCCACATACATGGGTGCTTCCAGGTGATCTAAAAGAATGTCTGCATACTGTGGTCCCTCTAATGGGTAAAGTACTTGGCTGCACACTGCACTGACACTTTCTTTTATCTCTGTCACTACTTCATTAACACCATATTCTTGTAATGTCTGCTTCCTGGCCATGTCTTGTAATTTGCATAAACCTTGCAGAATCCACGTTCTTGGCAGGAAGATAAAAGGACTGTTTTTCCCTTGTAATTAAGTCTTAGTCACCAACCAGCTATGGTTTTAATTATTCAGGAATCTTTCCTTAAACTTCAATTTCTAGTGCTAAATGTTTTCTCCCGTTCAACCTCAGCCTTCATTAGACTGTTTTCTTCTGAAACTGAGGTGTTTCAATGGTGTAACTGCTATTTCCACTCCTGGGCATTTGCTGGTCCTTCAGCGTTTGCCTCTTCAGCCTCTTTCCTGTTACAGACCGACGCCTTCTTTCCTGTGCCGGTTGTGTTAGGCGATTGCTTCTGGTGGACTTTCTGTGATCCTCAGGGGTTCTTCAGTGTTCACATCTTCAAGTATGCTGCTCACTGCGATTTGTAAAGTATTATAAAGTAAATAAGTGTTAAAAAAATTTTAATTTCTTGTAGAAAAAGTTCGAAGTGGTGAACTCCCTCAACTTTTGTGTCTCTGTGATGTGAAAGACTGGCCAAGTATAATGTTCTTGTGTAGCCATTTCTTTCCTTCCCATGCTCTCCAGGGCTGCAAAGCACCTGCTGAGAAACCTGCTGGCCATTTGCCTATTGACATTTAACTCAGCCACTGTGTTCTTTAGCTCAGGGACTCATTTGTTCCTGTATCACATTCCTGACGCGTTTGTACTCACTGCGCTTCTTTAGAATGATTGTTCCCCTCCCACAGGACAAAACCTTTGTTGCTGAACATAAAACACCCACCAGAGAGGCCTGGCCAGTGGCCTCTTCCATGGATCAGAATCTTGGGTGGAAAGATCTGGGGTCACCAGTCCCACAGCTACTGCCACACTAGCTATAGAGGACAGGTAGAGTGAATCTCAGGTAGCTCTGCGAGGAGAAGGTACCTGGGGACAAGTTCTTGTGTGGAGCTGAGTGCCTGGGATGAGTGAGGGGTGTACAGGGGCCTGGCTTTCTCCATGTCAGCACAGTTTAGTCCTGGAAATCTGGGGCAACAAGGGAATGAAGAAAAGACACACTGTGAGAACAGAACAAGAGCCACATTATTTGTTATTAAGTCTTCATACCTTACAAGAATAAGTTTCTGTTTCCTAAGCTGAATGTATCCAGCAAACCATGGTTTTCAACCTACCCTGAACTCGTGACCCCATGATATACACCCACCCCTTTGCCTTGCAAAACTCCTGAACCCGTGATATATGATTGTCCTTTTGCTTTACAAAAACGTGTCTTCCCAGACACCTTGATGACCCCCTTTCCACATGATGTATTCTTGCACTTATCTATCCCCCAGGCAGCCTGGAGCCCTGAACCTCCCCACTCTTCTGTCCAGGTGCTAACAGGCAATTGTCCCAACAGTTGTTTTTGATCAACCCTAACCCTTCCCCATACAGGGGACCTCAAAAGCCAGTGAGGGGCTGCTCTCTGGAACCCCAACTTAGTGGGAGTCCTTGTGTACTTCTAAATACAGCTAGCTTTAATCAGACTGTCATGGAAATGTTTTTTCCTCGGGTCTAATAACACATACAGAAAAGCTGGGACCAGGTGGGCCATGCTCACTCTGAGGGAGATTCAGCACAGTTATTATACAGCACAGGGAGTGGGACTAGCTAGTCTCTTAGGAGGTCTCTGTAGGGGAGCAGTCTCAGGTTACAGTCATCCAGGAGGAGGGAGCAGTCATTGCTAGTTTTTGCATACACTGCCAGCATTCCCATATAGACAAGAGGAAGGTTTTGCCAATGCTGAGTCTGACCGGTATGGGAAGGCTTTGCAATGGGTCCTTGACATGGCTGTGTCCATGTCAACACATGTTCATTCAAGGACTCCTTGGTTCCCCACAGGCTTGAGGGAGTAGAACAATACCCTGGACACACAGACTTCCAAATGCTATAAGCCAAAGGCCCTGTGTGTGGCTGAGCTGGGCTCCATGGCAGGCTGCCCTTCCTCAGGGGCAGTGATGGATAGAGCCTCTATTTGCTCCAGGAGTGAGGGTCTGAGGTAGGTACATACTGGCTTCAGGAGAGCCTCATTGGCATGGTTGGATGTGATGCAGCTTCCCTGAATCTTTGGTGCTGGGATCCTGAGGTCCTTGGGGTCCAGCCTGGCCTCCTAGTTTTAGGGAGAAATGTGGGCAGATGATGGACCACAGCTTGCAGAGGCTTCTGGAGCCTGACACTGCACATGCCCCACCTGTTCTGAAGGCAACTTCCTCCTGATCCCAGGAGAAAATGCTAGCAGAAGGGGAGAGTGGAAGAAAGGAAGCAACAGTGGCCTTTGATGATAAGGCAGAGGTGGAGGATAATAACCCTGGGGAGTGCTGAGGGGAGTCTGGTGTCTAGGATGTCAGTTGATGGACATCTGTCTGGCAGAGTGCCAACAGCAGAGGGCTTCCCAAGTTCATGAACAGCTGAGGGCCTGATTCTCCAGGTTTTATCACTGGGCCCTGGGGTAGGAGATTCAGCTGCCCACTGGTTATGCCATTTCTGGTTGCTATGGATAAGCTGGCACTGGGCAAGATGGTACAAATATCCCAGAAGACAGTCAGGGCAGAGCAGCACGTGCTTTTTCTTGCATGTTCCAGATGAATAAGAGTCCATCATGGCAGGGAGACATGGTAGCTAGCAGCAGGCATGGCAGTTGGAGCAGGATGTTGAGAGCTCACGTCTTGAACCACAAACTCAAAACAGAGAGGAAGAGGATTATTTTTGAGGTTATTGTCTAGTAGTTCATAGATCTCTATTTCTTTAGCAACACTTCTGGTGTTTTGCTTTGTTCATTTGATTAGGCCATGTTTCCCTTATTACATATGATCCTTGTGTCTCTATGCTGGCATCTGGAAATCTGAAGATACAGACATCTCTTCCAAGGTAAGATTGTACAGAGAAATCTAAAGATCAGCCAGCCTACCTATAGAGTGTAGGTACACCCACTTAAAGGGTAAAGCCTGCTGCTGGAGTTCTCAAGGGGGTTGGAGTGGCACTTGAAGTGATATGTAAGTGGAGCCTGGGTACACTGGCACAGACCTGGACACAGGGCACACAGGGACAAATTGAACACCACTGGGACTGACATTCATTTGGGATCCATGGAAGCCAGCTGGCAGATCCTGGGTCTGACTTGTCTTTGTAGTAGGCCCAGAACTTGGGTCTTCAGAAGCAAGTCTGGAGCTTGGGACCATGGGAACAAACCTGGAGCCTGGCACTGATACAGACTGAGAGCTCAGGTTTTGAGAGCTCAGCCCAGGAGTCAGCTTTGCAGAGGCTACTCTGGAGATTGCATCAAAAGAGAATGGCCTGACGCTGGGGTTCATGGCGATGTTCATTTCCTTCACTCACATTTTCCTGAGAAAAAGAAATCTCTCTCTATAATGTGTTATTTGGTCTTTGGAGAAAGTGTACTGTGGTGTATTAGTCAACTTTGCATCACTGTGACGGAACACCCACGGAAATGGGCTTAAAGGGGAGAAAAGACTGGGCTCATGATTTCCAAGGTTTTGATCCACATTAGCTCAGTCCTGCCACCTTTGCACTATGAATGTGGCTGAAAACCCAGAGATCTGGTAGTGTGGCTCAGGCCACAAAGTTCAACTCTGTACCAGGCTCCTGGTGTAAATTCCACAGTGCAAAGACTGAAGAAACGGGAATCTTTTTTCTAAGATGTGCATCAATAGAAAACACATTCTACTCTGGGTAGTTTTGGGAGACAGCCTTCCTCCTTCTGCTTCCCACTGATTCTATGGTACCTACCCAAATTGACAGTGATTATCCCATGTGCCTTCTAGCATCCTAGACTGCTGGGTATGACTAACATGATCTAACTTCCTTCCCCTAGACTCTGCCTCATAAAGCTCCCTTCACAAACATACCTAGATGTTATGCTTTCTAAGTTCTCTTGGTATTCCCTCCATTAGGTCAAATTGATACCCAGAATTAATCAACACTGAGGCTAGTGATAAATCTATTCCACCATCTTGTTGATGTCACCCTCCCATATAAATGGCTTTTTACAGTCTTGAATGTAAATCTATATCAGCCTTTCAAAGACAGTATTTCTTTGAATTCGTGATAGGTAAACAGACAGACTTTAGCGATTTTTCTAGAGGCACTCAGCACACCAACATGAAAGGGCTAGAACTGAGCTTAGCTTTTTAGCACTAAGCTCAGGCCTCTTGTCACCTGGCTAGGTCGTCTCTGACACAGAACTTACACTTAAGAAAGCATCCAAATGGGAATCATCAGAATCACGTAAAAATTAATGAGATGTTCCTTGGAAGAAGAACTCTGGGATAAGTCTGTAAAACACAATGGATGTGGGTTGCTGATCTATAGAAAGGCTCTCGTCCTGGGTGGAGGGCCAGTAGAGACACAGATGTGCATCTATCAGGCTAAAGACAGAGACGAGATTACACAGGCAAAGATTGTGTTCCTGAGTAGCTGAAGGTTGTGTTGAACAACAGAGCACACTCCTTTTTTCCCTGAGATCTCACAGCCTTTGTGTCTGTAATTCCCTTTTTCTATAGTCTTTCATTCCTGCAAATGTCTTAGGTTCCTCTATATTGTCACTTTTAATGAAGATTTCCCCACTTTTCAACCAGTTGCTTCTTAGTGCCAATGACATCTTACAATCTGGAGAGTTCTAAAACACCATTTTTAGGGTCACATTGCTAGAATTCTAATTGCCTGTGTCTATGGTGTGGCTTTCTCTATAAGAATGCTTAGACATTGTCCTAGGTAGTTCTAATGCGACCAATGCACTACACCCAGACAATCTCATTTTTTATTTGAGATTTTAAATTGTTTTTAGATTAATTTATCTTATATCTATGTATGTTTGGCCTGTATGTGAATACGTGCATGCGTGTGTGCGTGCGTGCGTGCGTGCGTGCGTGCGTGCGTGCGTGTGTGTGTGTGTGTGTGTTTGTACCACATGCCTGCAGAAGCCAGAAGAGGGCATCAGATCCTCTGGAACTAGAGTTAGAAACAGTTGTTAGCTGCCGTTTGGGTGCTGGGAACTGAACTCAGGTCCTCTGCAAGAGCAATAAGTTTTCTTGATCACTGAGCCACCTCTCCAGCCCCTTTGCTTGAGATTTTAAATGTCAAAGTCCTCGTGATAGCTCACAAACCTCCATTAGCAGCCTAGATTTCTCTCCTGCAATCCAGACTTGTATGTCCTACTAGCTCCTGTCTGTACCTTTTTCTCTACATATCTCACGCACATCCTAAACTCAACAGGCTCAAAGTGGGAAATCCTTCTTCCATGTTCCTCTCTACTATTTTTGTACCCACCAAAACTCAGGTGGAAGTTTGATTAGCGATGTAATGGTGGTGGATCTAGATAAGGAGTAGAAAGTTGAACTAAGGTATTTGCATCTGATAGAGAAAAATTATTTAAATTATAAAGACTTTAAGGCATAGAAACTTCTTAAGGTTTTGTCCCTTTAAGAGGTGTTTGGGTCATTAGGGCTCCATCTTCCTGAATGTATTATACAGTATCCATGAGAGCGCCGTTGTTATAAAGCAGCTGACTTCTTTGCCCCTTCCCTCTCTTTATCATTTGCCCTCTTGTCCTCTATCTACTTTTATGAGCTAGAATCACAAAGTCTTATCAAATGCAGCCATCCAACATTGGACCTTCCAACCTCCAGAATTATGAATCAAAATAAACCCCCCTCCTCTGTAGATTAGCCAACTTTGGAATAGGATTACTATTGGTGTAATTATTAAGGCCACTCCATGTAGTTAAAAGGGAGGTATATTTTGTGGGGTAACTTACAAGTGAATGGATAGTTTACAGAGTCTGGGAAAGGCATGGCACTGTCCAGAGGTGTTCTCTGGAGAACTCTGCTTGGTCTACCTCCAGCGTCCAGAGTCCAGGAACTAAGAGAGCTGGCACATCCAGATCTCAGGTCTTCAGGGTTCTCTCTTGGCCCCGCCTTGTAGGCGTGACAGTTACAGAAGCCTCAGTGGGGGTTGGAACTTCCAGATCAAGGCTGGAATGGCTACCCACTACAGATTGCAGTAACTGGAAATGGACAAAATCACCCCATTAAGTTCCTACTACCTTCCTAGCTACACAAGCCAATGACCCAGACCTGCCTGATTCCTTCTTCATTCTTGCCTTCCGCATCCAATGCGTCAACAAAACCCATGTGTTCTCACTTCAAGTCTTTACAAACTAAATGAATTTTCTCTAGTCCGACTGCAATGTCTTAGTTCAGCCCATCATTTCTCATCTATTTTACTAAATAACTTCAATGTCTCCCATCTTGCTTTCTTCCAACTCATTATCAGTAATAATGACAGTGACATTTCTTTTTTTTTAATTTATTTACTTTTATTTTCTGTGCATTGGAGTGAAGGTGTCAGATTCCCTGGAAGTGGAGTTACAGACAGTTGTGAGCCACCATGTGGGTGCTGGGAATTGAACCCAGGTCCTCTGGAAGAGCAGTCAGTGCTCTTAACCATTAAGCCATCTCTCCAGCCCTGACAGTGACATTTCTAAAAACACAAATTTGACTACATTGTCATGTCCTGCCAAAGAATCCTATCATGGTTCTCCATAGTCTATAGGATAAGACCTCTAGTCCTTACTGTTGTTCACAAACTCCTTCATGATCTCCACTGCTTGGGTCTCCCAATCTCACCTTTCATCACACCCTACACCCAACTTGTCCCACAGGATGTGGCATAATCTTTACCTCTCAGCTGCTCTCCTTAAGTCCAATTTATGGGTGAAGTACCCCTTCAATGTGCTCCCATAATACCATCCATCATAATCTTTCTTATCCTGGATTAAAATAATGTGTTGATTTAGATGACTCTGTGACCACACTTTAATCTCCTCGAAGGCTGGGTCATGTATTAGTTCTCTTTATACCTCTGGTTATTTGCACATCACAAGTACTTAATTAAGTTAGGTGACTAAAAAAGGAATGAATGAATGCTGGCTGGAGAAGGTCAGCTGTCAAAAAAGGTTGAAATGGCTGACAGTTTTATATTTAGCAGTAGGTGGTCTGGTTACCTTCTTACCCAGAAGACGGACATAAATACAAATAGGAGATGAGAAAGAACTCTTTGATAATAAGTTATATGATACAAATGAATCTTACAAAGTAGGCACTGCCTATAATGATATTCTAGGTTTTGCTTTAGGTCAAGAAGCTGAGGTCATGAGGGTGATTTTTTTTTAGTGTCCTTCATCTGCTAACTGATCTGCATCACATAACTTATTATGAAAATATTCTTTTACATGTCCCTCTTCTGATTACAATGACCACCTACTGTTAAATATAAAATTGTCCTCCATTTCACTTTTTTTGGTACCTGGCCTTCTTTATTAGATTTTTGCTAGTTGAATTAACTAAATTAAAAACTTGAAAACTTTCTGAAACTGTAAATTATTATACAAATGTAGTAAATTAAAATCATGTAAATAACAAGAGGTATGAGGCCATCAGGATGCCTCAGTAGGTAAAGAAGATTACTTCCTCCAAGTCTGATGATCCAAGTTTAATTCCTGGGACCCAAATGATAAAAGGACAGAATCAATTCCAAAAGTTGTCCTCTGACCCACACACACATATACACACCATGGCACAAGAGTACACATGCATATAAATAATAAAAAAGTAAATGAAACTTTAATGTTGGGTTGTAAAGGACTTAAGTAAAACCCCAGGCATCAGAGCCTTATGAAAAAGAGATGCCAAATATCAGCTCCCCATTTCCCTGTCATGTGACCCTCAGGAGATCACCTAGCTTTTCTTATTGCAGAGCTAGGCTTCATCAGCAAAATATACGTAGGTTTATTATGCTAGTTTTATACCTTATACAGAGCATGACAAACAGAAGGCAACCAATAAATTATAGTCTCCCATCCTCCTGAGCAGTCACTCTATATTCAACCTGTGAGATACTATCCTGGCCTTCTGATGAAGGTACCAGAATCAGAATCCAGAGTAAGGAGAGGGATACACTTACTCAGGCTTCCTCTAAACGGGAGAAAGATGGGGGAGAAACTCTACACACCAGGTGAGAACCACAAGGATGCAATGTGCTAAACGGTGATCTAGATAAATGAATTACGTCAAAGATTAACAGTGGATGGGAGAGGACAACAAAACAGTTCTGGAACCTGAATTTTAAGCAGGTGGGTCCATGGCAGAAATGAGACTGGGTGGTGTAATGGTCTGGTAGTGAGGTCAGGGGCAAAGAATCTCTCCCTCACATCCCTCCTCCCTTGTGTTCATGAGTCATCCTGTGGCCTTAGGCAAGCCTTCTAAAGGCTGCCTCCACCTAACCCTCCAAAAAATGGGAACCATAAGACTATAAGCACATCAGCAAACTGAAGAGCTTTGGATTCCCATAGCACAAAGCTGCTGAGATGTCAGATTTCAATGGTGGTCTGCTATAAAAAGTAGCCTGAGAACCTGAGCCTGGGTTCCTTACACATCCAGTTAGAAAAGACCACTGTCAGAGCAAGAGCCCATCAGATGAGTATGTCCCCCAAATTTTAACTTCTTGTAGGAAAAAATATTTAAGCCAGAGATAATCCCAGCAAATACCCCATAATGGCAGAAACTGTTGATATATGAAGAAAAGAAAGAAAGGGCAGAACTTGGCACTCATAGAATGTCTGAACACATGAGGCTTGGTGAGTTCCCCACATGGGAATCTCTTCCTAACCTCAACTTTCTCTTCATGGATCTCTTCCCAGGATTCTGAACTTAGATGTTAAAAGAAGAGAAGAAAAGGGCACGCAGAACCTGGAATTCTCTTCCTAATTGTTTTCCTATAAAATCAAAATACTCCACAGTTTATGATCTTCTTTTGTTATAGCGCATGCGTGCACACATACACAATCTTAAAAAATGAAGGTGTCATTATTGTAATTTTATAGCTAGATACCTCATGCCCAGAGAGTTTAGCTGACTCACCTGAGATCACAGAGAATACCAATTCTATGATGGGTCTGTAACATGAAACCCCAGGCTCCTAATTTACCACATGGCCAGGCAGAATCTATTAAAAAATTAACTGTCTCTAAAGAAAACACATTCTTCTATCCTCACATTGCCTCACACAAAAGAAGTTCTCTACAGTAACTGACATCCAAGTACGTACTCCATAATCAAGATCATAATCATAATCATCATCATCAATATAGATGGTGTAATGAACCAAGGGCAAAATTAAAGTTTAGTTCAGATCTCTGGCTCATTTTCTGGTGTTTGTTACAGGCTCATGCCTAAACACTTCTCACTTCTGCTTCCTGTAAGAATTTTGACAGGAACCATTTCTTCTGTGGTTAAGTTCAGGGAGCAAGATGAAGCTCAGGGAGTAGCCACAGAAATAAGGAGGGAGACAGCATGCTGCCCATCTGAATGGGGCATTCCTGCCCAAACTTTCTCAGGAACATTCTGTAGAATGCCAACCATCAGAAGATAAATAGAGAAGGAAAACAGTCAGCAAAGCCCAAATTTCATAAATGCTTTCTGGTAGAGTCCTTATTGGAAATTCACAAAGCATACATACAAGAGGTTCTGAAAAGCCTCCGGCACAAGAATACTGAGTAAGTACCTGAGTAAATGACTTGTCTCCACTTAATCCTGAGTTCCCAAATTCTCTAACAGTGGAGTCAGTGCACCTGAATCCCTAGGATGATCCTGTGAGACTAGAGCTAGAACAGCTAATGCTGCCCCCAAGAAGCTCCTCCTTCATCAAAAGCTCAGAACTATTCACCATCTGTGCCCACCTCTAAATGCCTGGAAGTTGGAATCATTTGTTCGGATTAATTATGTCTTTTGGAGAATAAAGGGAAAGATGGTACTTTTTTAAAAAGGAGAACCCAGAAGAGGGAGAGGAATAACATCTGTTTTTGATACATCAAATTTTTGATACCACATGTGAAATTCACAGTGGGGGGGGGAGAGTGGGGGGGGTGGACAGATCCTTTACCTTGTTCTAAATCCCTACGGTTCCTATATCAGCAGATTGGCTCAAAGAAGAAAGCCCTTTCTCTACAATCCAACAAGAGGCAAGCCCAGTTCAGCCACTGGATGACCTAGGGCAGGCAACTTAACCTCTCAGTGGCCCTGTTTCCACACCTGAAGAGTGGAGGCGGCAGCACTTCCGTCGGGCTGGGCTGGAGGGAGAACAACCAATAAAAAGAGGGTTGTAAAAACCCTGTGCAATGCATTCAGTGTCCTGTAAAAGCTTAATGATTATAATCAAGCTGTTGTTACAAGTCTGCAAGCTCCCCTCATGACACTCATCAGTCACTGCTGGTATCTGATAACAGGGACACTCTAGCCTATGCCTCCACTACCTGCACAAACTGGTCCCAACCAATGCTGGTTTCTTCACACAAAGTTTTCAGGGGAGGGGGGATGTTCTAATTTCTAATTGCCAGCTCTCATCACCACCATGTTTTGTTGGTTATAAGTTCCTCCCAGACTAACAGAACCTTGAACTTGTGTTATGTAGGCTGAGGGGGTCTCCTTCATGAAGTTGACACTGCTGTAGAAAGCCACCCTACTTATAGACCGAGATCCTTCTCACCTCAAGGAGTCTCTTGGTAAAGGTTAAATCTGGTCCATCTCATATTAACGGGACTAATATTGAATGACAGTAAAGAATATGGGTTTTAGAGGATGCTAGGTTTGCATTCAGATTCCAGTTTTGCCACTTTCCAGCTTCTTTGATCTCAGGTTCATCTTCATCAATTAACATTTCCAAGTCTCTATTTCCAGGTCGGCAAAGTGAGAATAACCATGTCTACCAGCCAGAATTGATGGGAGACCTAAATGAGACACCTACTTTTCCTCCCTGTGCTGGAATAATCCAAGGCCTCACACATACTGGGCAGGCAGTCTGCCTTTGAGCTACATCTCCTGTCCTAACAACATTTACTATTGACAAGACTGAATTGCTCAAATGGAATGAGGTAGATGACTCAACTGGAACAAGAGGCTCCTTTAGAGTTACCTTCTAGTATGGGCAAAACCAGTCCACCTAACCTCATCTATGCTGGTGCCTCAGGCAGTTTCCTTACTGGGGCAAAATCTGCTCGCTCAAGTCCTCATTTGAATAATAATAGCAGAGGAAGCCTAGACTAGCCAGGTGATGCTCTTTGAATTGATTTTGAGATGCAGATAGGAAGCCAACCCCAAGGCAAAATAATTTATTTTCCCACACTTTTGCTAATCTCCAAAAGGAAGCATGGACCAGATCATTGAAGGAGGAAGTATTGGCTTGTCACTGTCTTTGCCCACCCCATCTTCATTCCCATAGACTGTACCAAGATCCAGTCACCCATTCTGTTCTCCTATCAGGATTTAGAAAGATAAAATTCCTCACCCTCTTCACTAGACTTTTTTCAAATATTTCTCTCTTACCTTTCTTCCTAATCTTCCTATGGAAAAGGGACTTCTGAACTCTAATAGGATATTTTCTGGTCATGCTGTTGAGTGTGATCTTGTATGTGACACATAATGCAATTCATTCATACTTTTCAATCAACAATTATTTCCTGAGTGACAGCTGGCAGGCACTGGGAACAGAGCATCAAGCAGGCATAGAATCTGCTTTCAAGGAACCTGTGATTTATTGTACTCAATAACTTCCTAAGTTAATGTAAATAGATAGTTGAAAGTATCATTCTCCTCTGTAAAGCCAAATGTTAAAAAGGTCCATAGAGACACAACCCTTTGTTAAAATGTGGTCAAGTCTCCACTTTAGGCAGCTCTCTTTATCTCAAAACACATTTTACTTGATCCCACACCCTTTCCTCACTCTGCCTGGAATGTCTCTATACCTTTTGCTCTGCCTAAAATCCATTCATAAGTTTCACCTCTTCACTGAAGCCCTCCCAAAGGACTTCACCCAGTACTACTCCCTTCCTCCTTTTTTAACCTGTAGAGTGTGTGTGCACTGGAACTGGTCTTCACAACTCTAGTAGTCTCTGAAGGCACAGGATCATGCCTTTTCCAGGGCTACTCTCTCTTTCCAATTTGTTGGTAAGCTGGGTAGCAAACTTTTGTGGAATTCATGGAATGGAGGTGGTGGCATACAGAATCAATCTTCTAGAGCTTATATTCAAAGACTTTTGAGTTTTACATCTTGGAAAGTCTAACAGACAAACTCTAAAAACTAAATTTGAAGAATGCTGACCCTGAAAGAAAAGATGATACTAATATCAGAAAAACTGATTTGTTTTCCTAAGCAAAACATTCTAATTATTCCTCCATTTTCTTTACACATACATGTTATAATTCACTTCAAAGATCCGATCTGCACTGCTAAAAGCATGGTTTTATTTTTGCAATTTGGAAGATACTCTCAGAAGATGCCCTTATAGATGAACTTTTAATGATTCACCCTCTGCCCAGAACTGACAGGGAGCCAGAGCGAGGCGGGGCTTGGTCCGATACTCAGCAATCAACATCCACACCATTCTTCATCTGCAGATAAGGAAAAGCCTCCAGTCATACACCTGATAGAACAGCTGAGTGGCTAACGTGAATTGGATAACCACGCCAGTGAGTTTTAATATTTAAATATTTTAATTAAAAAATATTGCTCTGAATTGCTTAGGGAATAATAATGGGGGAGTCACTGGGTCTCTTGCAGTTCATAAGCATTTATTGGGCCCTTTATTCTATTCAAAGTATGGCATAAGTCACTGGACCATGTTACACTATACATTATGGAGTATAAGAACTTCTGGCACAGCATTTGCATTGATTAGGTATTAAAGATAATCTATAGAAAAAGCACATGGGAAGATATGCAGTACATATGCAAATTCTACTACGCCATCTTCTATGAAGGACTGAGTGAGCATTCTTGGATTTGGGTATCACCAAAATCCTAGAACAAATCTCCACAGATACAGGAGACAGCTGAACAGACTCATCAATAAAACATTGCCTTCTTTTTGAAATTAAAACTTTCTTAAGGCAACCTACCCTCTCCAAATCATCAAGATGTAAAGTGTAGTATCATATGGTAAGTGTTCTAGGCTTGTGCTATGCCTGAAATGGAACAGAGGACTCACTAAATGGTATGGACCTAAAGAGACTTATTGTGGGAAGAACCAACAAATATGTAGCCTGTCTTTGATCTTAACTAAAGGTCTGTCAAGTCATATCCCCATTTGAGGCAAATGGACAAAGGCATCAGACTGGTCCTCTCAAAGCCCCTTTATTCTTATTCTATTTTCTGACCTAATTTTAGAATGGTCTTAAAGATGAAGTAGGAAAGGGAAAACTAAAAGGAGACAACAAGAAGTAACCAGTACAAGAAAGAATGTGAAAACAGGATACTGAGTCTGGTGTGTAACTCCAAGAACCACACACTCCTTTGAAGGGGTTACAGTGAGCCAGCGAACACTAAAAATTCATTCAGATCCTAGCCTCTTGCTTTCTTCTACTTCCATCCTTACTTGGATCCAGGGTGGGATGCCTAGAACCTAGCAGAAGATTAGAACTCAGTAACCAAGGACATCAAGTTACAAAGTCTGGGTCTAGAAGAAACCCTGCCAAACCAAACTAGCCATGTCTGCCTGTGCTCTTTTCCATACCAGGGAGTCCACAGCCCAAAGCATCTATTTAGTGTTAAACCTTAGCACTCACCTCCTTTGTGGTATGCCTTTTTATCATTAACAAACTTCTCCCAAACTATGTAAGTTCTCCTGTCTCACACCCCCAGAAGGATCATCATTCTATTAGGAACATAGCTTTGTCTAAAGAGAACATAAAGCATCACACAGTACTTCAAAGAGCTATAGCCCTTTCTCAAACAGCAGTTAGGACTCTTTATAAAATAGATCACATATAGTCTCTATGGCCTACTCAGACACCTGCTTCCTTCATTCAAGGTATTCATTAAATTATAAAAATTAAGTCTATCTGTCTCATTAGGGGTGAGATTTTTGTTTATTTTTGTTTTTGTTTTTGTTTTTTACAAATCCCAATGCTCTGTGAGTTGGAGGATTCACTCAATGGGCTAAAGATATGATTATAGAAAACAAAAATGATCTAAAATCTCTGACCAGTTTACTGAGAAAGCCAGGCTCACTCTGCTACCCTGACGGGAAGGCAGTAGTGTTATCCTTGGGCACCCGTGCCAGTCACCCTGCATGGCATGACGTGAGATGAAAGCGTCTGCTGACTCTTGGAGGTATAATTACCTAAAGGGTGGGGGTGTAATTAAAGTAAGGATAATTTACCTTGAAGAAGATAAAAATTAAGAATATTAATGATCATAATAATTAGCTCTTTTATATCTAAGAATCACAAAATGCTTTACAAGCTGTAATTATCACAGCTCCCCTCTGAGGAAGGGATTCATATCTTCTAGCTCGTCACTTAACAGAGGGGTGAAGTGATGGACATGGAAGAAAGAAGAGAGGGTGGAGCACTGCTTCCTCCCCCACCTGCCCTGTAAGCAGCAAAACTCACAGGAGGCCCCAGAAGGGCTGATTCCCATTATGGTGAGAAGCCTCATCCTCACGCCATCACTCAAACAGGTGATCCATCCTACTGTAAGCAACTCATCTCATTCAGACCTGCTGGCCACTGCCAGGACACAATAAAAGTACATCACTGAGGATTAGACACATAGTAGAAATAAAGGTACAGCGCTACTTTCAAGGAACTTAAAACCTAATTGAGGAGACAAAACAAGCATCCATTAAATTAGAGATAGATACGAAAATACTAACCAGTTCAAGGTTATGTGAATACTGATGATACAAGCTGATGATACTTGCTGTGGGGAGAAACTATCTCTGCATGGAAGATCATTACATATAAAAGCTGAAGACAGTTTGGGAGAGGAGATGGAACTTTAGTGGAGCTTCAAGTAAACTATGTTAGGTTTTTGCCTGGCAGATGAGAGTGCCAGTCACCGAATAATAGGAAATAATCGGGTAACCTGAAAGACTTAACACATAAGAAAAGGTCTCCCGGAAGTGGGTATTAAGAAAGCTTACCAAAGAATCTCACTTCTTTCAAAGCAATCTAAACCACCCTATTTTGGATGTTTTCCCAGATTGTCAACAGCATCATTCATATGGAGATCTTGAGAAGTCTCTTGGCTGATGAGGGCACTGAACCTCCTTTTTACCTTGTAAATTATCCAATTGGTCTCAAGCAGAGTCTGGGCCTGGTTAAATGTCACAAAATGTCAAGTCTATTAATTTCTTTTCTTGGATTCTAGCAAGGAAAAGGTGTAGGAAGGAGCCCTTGAGTGAGATAAAAACCAGGAAAACTTAATACTTTCCTTCCTGTTGCTAGAAACAAGAACCTCATCCCCCAGGGAAGGGCTTCATAATTGAATGACATTAAAGTAAATGAATGACAGAAGCTTTATTTCTGGTCTAGGCCAGCAAAATGGATCAGCTGGTAAAGATCCTTGCCACCAAGCCTAATGACATGACTATGATCTCCAGGAACCACATGGTAGAAGGAGAGAACCATTCTCAGAAGTTGTCCTTTAACTTCCACACCTGCACCATGACATGAGTTCACACACACACACACACACACACACACACACACACACACACACAAACATACACACACACAAATAAAGAAATATATGTGATTAAAAATTTCCTCATAAATACATTTAATTACTTTCTTTTAATTCTTCTATAATAAAGGATCCAAGTCCCAAACGTCAGTATAAAACTATAGTTATGTTCTTGGGGTAAAGAATATTCATGGAGAAATAAAGTAGGGTACTCAGTTCATTCCCATGCTAGTTGGTAATGTTCTTTGACCTCTCAGTACCTCAGTTTCCAGTCTTTAAAAAACAAAGACAATGAGAGCCAGTGAGATGGCTTGCTGGGTAAAGGTACTTGCTAACAAGCCAGAAGCCTGAGTTCAATCCCAGGAACCCACCTGGTGGAAGAAGAAAACCTACTCCCATAAGTTTTCCTCTGAGTTTCACACTCAAGCCCCTACACACAAGTAAATAAATGTAATTTTAAATATTTTTAAACAATGAGATCTTTTGTCTATAAAAATATGAAGATTTGGTGGTACAAGTCTTGAATCCTAGCACTCAGGCCACACAGGCAGGTGGATCTCTGAGTTCAAGGCCAGCCTGGTCTACAGAGCAAGTTCTAAGACATCCAGGGTTATACAGAGAAACCCTGTCTTGAGAAAAAAAAAAATGAAGATTTCCACATTATAAAAACATTGTCTTTGATGATACATGATTGGATACTACCATTCTCATAGATTTCTAGTTATCTTTAAATAAAAATAGACTGAACCAATTTGTTAGAAGTTACTTTTCTACATTTGCTAACATTAATACATCTTTTGCTGAAACTATAAAACAATCAAAATTGTTTCTTTGTCCAAAAATCAAATTAGAGACTGATACTGAAATTTGCTTTTTTCTTTATTATTATTGTTAGAAAGGGTCATACTATGTAACTCTGGCTATCCTGGAACTCACTCTGTAAACCAGGCTGGCCTTGAACTCACAGACATCTATTTGCCTCTGCCTTCCTAGCGCTGGTGTTAAAGGGAGTGTTGTTTTGTTATTTTCTGTATTCTTTTAAGAATCATGAGTATTTGCCTGCACATTTTTATATGCATAGTCTGCATGCCTGTAGCTGCGGAGGCTAGAAGAGGCCATCAAATCCCCTGTGACTGAAATAACAGAAGGTTGTAAGCAGTCCTCCGCAAAAACAGCAAGTGCTCTTAACTTGTGAGCCATTGGTCCAGCCCCCTGGAATGACATTCTTAGTCCCTTTTATTTTAGCCTTTGTCTAAAATAAAAGAACATAATGTAGCAATGCAGCACTGTTAACAGGCTGAAGTTACTTAAAAATGGACCAAGAGACCAGAAGAAGAAAAGTCATTCTCTGAGACTTGTGGGTTTTTTTTTTTTTAATATTTTTCTTTATGTTGTACTCACTTTAGAGAGGACTGGGTAAGAAAGGCATTACTAAACTTAAAACTTTTTTCAAGATGAAAAACCTGGACTGAGATTTCATAACAGATTACACCTGGGTGGATAAAAACAGAAGCAGACTCCTGAGGTGGCAACGAGGGGTCAAAAGTTGGAGACCATTTTGGACTATCAAAATCCTGAGAGAGAGAGAGAGAGAGAGAGAGAGAGAGAGAGAGAGAGAGAGAGAGAGAGAGAACAGCTCACAAACAGAAATCCCTTGAAGGATGTCTAGGCAAAATACTACAAGTCTCAGAGAGAGAGAGAAAGAGAGAAAAGTGTTTGACAGCTTGTAGTTAGTTATGTGTGCACATTGCTCAAGGTGGCCAAAAGGCTAAGAGAACTGTATAAAACATTACTTAGAACTGAGTAAGAGAAGACTTACTCTTAAAGGATTTGCCATATCAAATTAATTTACTGAGCCCAAAAGATAATGACAGTTCTAGGGAAACTTGGAAATCACAGACTTCCGTACTGAAGGTCTTGAAGAAGAAGAAATAAAACTAGGTTTACAACTGTCTTTTCCTCTCCTGTCACTTCAGCCTTCTACTTAATCCATGTCTGGGATAGCAGTGAGCGAAGTAAGAAACAGACATCAAGACCTAGGCTCCTGATTTTCACATACTACTGAAGAATATAAAACCTTTGTTTCATTGTCTTTATTTTAACAATTACATTCTCCTCAAAATTCCAAAAACCAATACTTGCCTTTGGTGGAGACAGAATTTCAGAGAAGCCACTGAATCATTTAATAGTCTCCATAAACCTATTATGAACCAAAGTTTCATGTAGTATGAAATGGAAGGGTGGGAGTCACGGGCAACCAGGAGCAAATCCAGTTCCTTACAGTAAAATAGCACCAAGATTCACAAATGATCACCAGGGTTGAGAAAGCTCTGACAGCTCTAATGGGCTAGAATGACCTTAATGCGCTTCCAGGAGTAGCCAACTCAAGTGTTTAGATGTCATAACCATTAGTAACTTAGGCTGAATGAGATGATTATATCTACAATCATGCATTACAGTAGCTCTTTTTCTCCAGGGGCTCCAGTATGCCAGCAAGAAAAACAAATGAGCAAATTTCATTTAGATTTAATATCTCTAAGAATGAAATTTCACAATATGCTTTTGCATCAACAGTTTGGTAAACACATAATTTAAGATACTCTCCAAAAGTATTTACTTAGAAAGCAACCCCTAACCTGTAGGAAAATCTGAGGAATATAAATGTAAAATAAATTTCCCACCTCAAATTTTGAAAAGAAACTCGGTCCCTCTCATGATCTTCAAGGTTCCAGGCAGGGCTGATGGTCATCTCTTCATAGTCTGCTACATGCCATACAGAAGTTAGTTGGTTCTCTTCAGTTTATGGCAAAGTTCCTGTTTAATGTCAACCTAGGATTTGTATTTTGCACAAAATAAATGGTTTAAGGGGTTAAAAATATGCTCAGCAATTAAGAGCACTTCCTGCTCTTGCAAAGTAGCAGAATTTGGTTCCTTGTGTCCATGTTGTGTGGTCAGTCCCAGGGGAATACCACACCTCTGACCTTCATAGGCACCTGTACTCATATGTGCACATGCACACACTCACTTAAAATTAAATCTTAAAAAATAATAAATGACTAGAGGTTGTTTTTTAATGAAGTCATAATAAATCAAGATTCAGAACATTCATCACCTTTGTTTTAATGTTTTTACTTTAACAATGAAAGAAGGTTAGAAAAATCTGCCAAACATTCTCCCTTTTTGTGTTAGGTGGGGCCAGTATCCAGTCAGGAGGCAAGTCCTGTGAACCCTGTCCAAATAGCTACGTGAGCAAATAGTGAGATAAACAAGCCATTCCTGGAGACAGAGGTGGAGCTGGGATTTGAATGAATCAGGTCATCCCACAGAGTGGGTGTCTCCTTCCTAAGTTGCTCCCCGGGGCACAATTAAAACCCCTATAAAAGGCCCAACTCCCAGGTACCTAGCACACTTGCCTGCAGTGTCAGCGAGCACTTGGCTTCTTCCTCTGGTGAAGTGGGTAAGTCCCATTCTGTGGGATGGTGTTCTTCTGTTCGACTCTTCGTTTTCTAGCCATGGTACATGTTGGGGGAATGAAGGTAGGCTCTATGTTCCAGAAGGGATCTCCACCTTCCAATGTTGGCTAAATCTCACTTATTCCATCTCCTCCTTCCCCTTCTCTTTTTTGATGAGGTCTCACTGTTTAGCCCTGTCTAGCCTAGACTTTACTATGTAGACTAGGCTGGTCTCAAACTCATAGAAACTGGCCTGTCTCTGCCTCTGAGGAGCTAAGATTAAAGGAAGGAGCCCCTATGCTTGGCTCGTCTCATCTTTTTATGGTTGGAGCCCTCACTTGAATAGCAGTTCTCTCAAGGCTCTGAACTCAATTCTTAGGCACATCAAGAAATACCATGTGTGCCTCTTATGAGGCTCATCTTTCTGAAAAACTATCAACCCCAAAGTGTGCAAAATCTCTCATCTCTTTTTCATGTGTTCAGTATGACATAGGCATCTTCATACAGTTCACATCTGAGTTGGTATGTGAGGTTTTCGAGTTCAAATGATAATATAGAACTCAACTAAGTGACCTACTATGCAGTCAGCCAGCAAAGCCATCCAAGTATTTCTTTTAATAAGGTTTTGTTGTGGCCGTGTGTTTGCTTTGTCTTGGCAATACTGGAAATTGAACACATTATTTTGCATATACTAACAGTCACTCTACCACTGAGCTACATTCCCAGAGGGCCTCCCCCCTTTTATAACACCAACATTCAAATGATTTACTTGCACTTAACAAAGGCTAGTCTTAAGACCAATATCATTCAAAGTTCTCCAGGCTTGTCTGATCTATTGACTCTGATTCACCAATCAGGATTTCTCAAATAATTCCAATAATAGAAGATATGAACAGCCATAGTATATTGGAGTTAAGACAGATAACATGCACTCTGTTTTTCTTCCTTGCTGTATCTAAATGTTACAATGTTTTATTTTGATGAGGAAGCACTCTTTAATCTTAGAATTGGTGACATGAATTAGTCCCTTATGGACTATACATTTAAGGAATGATTTACATTTCCTTTTCACTGTTGTTTGTTGCTATGTTTTTGCAGACACAATTGCCTACACATAGCTCTATTTACTTTTAAAAATGCTCAAGTCTTCTTTCACATCTTGGCTTTTTTTAAAAAACTATCCTTTTTTGCTCAACTTTAGGGGTTGTTGTGAGTAGCAATATGTAGAATTTAAATTCTTATTCTCATCTCCTCATTATCTATTATGAAATATGCTGAAACAAAAAAAGAGAGGAGTGTATGACTGACTTTTCAGTTTGAAGGTGGTTTTCTTGGCTTTGAATTTTTCAATATTTCTCTTCCTCTTTCAGAATACAGTAGTCAGGGATAAAGTGCTCTGAAAATGCAAGTTGCAGTAACTACTAATAGAAAGTCTAAAGATCTGTCTGAATCAGTGTAAGTAAAGTTTCCCTAAAATCGAAAGCCCAGATTTGCTTCTGAATCCTATCTTATTGTTCTAGGTTTACTTGAATTTGAAGGAAAGAAAAAAATGTCTCCTCTTATAAGAAGCGTTATTGATATCGCTGAAGTTTTCAATCATTATGCCTCACATAGTTGTGATGGAGCATCACTAAGCAAGAAAGACCTGAAGAACCTCCTTGAAAGGGAACTCGGAACTGTCCTTCAGGTAATATCTGACAAGAAAAAGAAATCTATGGGTGTGGAGCTATCATTTTTTCCTCCCAATAAAGATCAGAGTAAAGAATATTGATTAAAATGGATTTTTCAGCATAACAGGTCTACATCACGTTCTCATTCATTTTTGAGCCTGAGGTATTTAAATTGGTGGTGTAATCTGAGTACTAAAGAGGTTAATAGCATGTATTTAATGGATTTGGTGGTACTGTTAATGGGAATGTTAATTAATAGGGCATTACCACTAATGATGCCTAATCAAGTTAGTAGACTTGAAGGGACTTTTTTTTTTTTTGCTCCCAACTTTCAGCAACTGAAATCTGCCCGTTTCTCGACTAAAATAGTGTTGCTGTAAATATCTTAGTTCTTCTTCAAATATGGAATAGAAATTAAATCAGGAGTACTGGCTTTTTCAATAGAAATGTCTGTCGGAAATGTTCATAAAATTTCATTTTATCGATCATAAGGAGAAATTCATTCTCATTCCGCCATCTAGAAAGAATCTGTTGTTTTGATCAGCACACAATTACAAAAATTTCCAAGAAGGATATGCTTTGAAATGAGTCGTTCACATATCATATGGGAAAACAAGACAACATACATACACTATGCATTTTCTAATTGCTCGAAATATCTCTTAATCTCAACAACATAAAATAAGTGTGAGAGTAAAAGCTTACTACATGTAAATAATTAATTATAAAACGTTTGTTTTAATCTTTCAGAGACCACATGACCCCGAGACGGTAGACCTGACCCTAGAACTTCTGGATCGCGACTCCAATGGGCGTGTTGATTTCAATGAATTCCTCCTGTTCCTTTTCAAGATTGCTCAAGCTTGCTATTATGCTCTCGACCAGGCTGCAGGGCAGGATGAGAGGCAAGATCGCAGGCTAGAAGACCAAAGGAGATTCCAGCCCCAGGATGAAGAACCAGGGCGCCAAAGCCGGCAGAAGAGACATGAGCAGGAGGAGCGCGCTGAGGAGCTGAGGAAGAGGCAGGAGAGACTGGAGCAGCGCTGCGACGAAGAGCCCCGGCTGCAAAGACGAGAACTGCAAGAACTGGAGGAGCGCCTTGCAGAGAAAGAGCCGCTAAGCTGGAGCCAGGGTCCTGATGCTGAGGAGTTTTCTGAGGAAGAGGAACAGCAGAGGCGAGAGAGGAAAGAACTCAGGAGCGAGGACCACACGGAAGAGAGACAGCTGCAGGAGCGCGGGCGAAGAGAGCTAAGCGAACCCCAGCGGAGGCGCGAACCCCAGTTGAGGCGCACGCAGGAGTTGGTGCCCGAGGAGGACGAGCAGACGCAGCTCCAGGAGCCCGACGAGAGCTTCACTCAGAGGTGGCAGCGGCAGCTCGAAAGCGAGGCAGAAGCCCGTCAGAACAAAGTCTACTCCAGGCCTCGCAGACAGGAGCCAGAAAAGCGTCAGCTCGGGGAGCAGGAGCAGCGCCGCGACCTCGGACGGCAGCGTCCCGCTGAGGAGGAGCACCTGGAGCAAGAGCAGCAGTTCCGCAAGCGGGAGGAGCAGCGCTTCCGGGAGGATGAGTTGCAGCGAGCCCAGCTCCAGGACAGCCTCCTGGAGGAACGCCTGAGGCGTCGTCAGGTGGAGCGCCGGGACCAAAACAGAAGCGGGCAACTGCAGGAAGAAAGCCAGAGGCGCCACACGCTGTACGCCAAACCCAGCCAGAGGCAGCAGAGGGAGGAAGAGCTACGTGAGGAGCGGCTGCTGCAAGAAGTGGAGCAGCAGCGCCAGCAGAGGGGGAGGAGATATCGCCAGGAGGAAGAGCGGCTGCAGCGGGAGGAAGAGCGGCTGCGGAAGGAAAGGAGACACCTGCAGCAGGAGAGGCAGTATCAAGAGGAGGACCTGCAGCAGGAGGAAGAGCTGCTGAAGCAGCAGGAAGAGCGGCTGCGGAGAGAAAGGAGAAGCCTGCAGCGGGAGAGGCAGTGTCACGAGGAGGACGAGGCGCAGCGGGAGGAAGAGCAACTGCAGCAGGCGGAAGAGCATCTGCAGCGGGAGGAAGAGCGGCTGCGGAAGGAAAGGCGACTCCTGCAGCAGGAGAGGCAGTATCAAGAGGAAGAACTGCAGCAGGAGGAAGAGCATCTGCAGCGGGAGGAAGAGCGGCTGCGGAAGGAAAGGCGATTCCTGCAGCAGGAGAGGCAGTATCAAGAGGAGGAACTGCAGCAGGAGGAAGAGCATCTGCAGCGGGAGGAAGAGCGGCTGCGGAAGGAAAGGAGACTCCTGCAGCAGGAGAGGCAGTGTCAAGAGGAGGAACTGCAGCAGCTGCGGGCTGAAGATCAGCGTAGGGATCTGAAATGGCAGTGGCAACCAGAGAAAGAAAATCAAGTTCGCAGTCACAGGCTCTTCTCCAAGCGCAGGGAGGATGAAGAAAAGATCCGGCAGCTGGAAGATTCTCTGGAGCAAGAGAGACGGTTACGTCAGGATCGGCGGTCCCTGCAAGACGAAGCGGAAGAGAAGAGAGAGCTGGAGCAGGAGAGGAGGCGCCGACAGCAGCGCAACCGGCAGTTCCTAGCAGAAGAGGAGCTGCAGCGAGAGCACCAAAGGGAAGCCAAAAGACGAGATGAGACGTTCCAGGAGGAAGAGCAGCTCCTGAGAGACTCGAGAAGACGGCCAGAGGAGAGGGATAGGAAGTTCCTTGAGGAGGAAAAGCAGCTGCGGAAGGAACGGGAAGAACTGAGGCGGCGGCAGGAACAAGAGAGACAATTCCAGGAGGAAGAGGAGCTGCGCCTCCAAGAACGCGAGGAAGAACTTCGTCAGGAGCGCAACAGAAAATCCTGTGAGGAACAAAAGCGCCGCCAGCAGCGTGAAGAAGAGCAACATCGCCGGGAGCGGAGGCGTGAGGAAGAGCAGCACCGCCAGGAGCGTGACGGAAGATTCCGCTCCGAAGAAGAGCGCCGCCAGGAGCGTGACAGAAGTTTCCGCCAGGAAGAAGAGCGCCGCCAGGAGCGTGACAGAGGTTTCCACCAGGAACAAGAGCGCCGCCAGGAGCGTGACAGAGGTTTCCGCCAGGAACAAGAGCGCCACCAGGAGCGTGACAGAGGTTTCCGCCAGGAACAAGAGCGCCGCCAGGAGCGTGACAGAGGTTTCCGCCAGGAAGAAGAGCGTCGCCAGGAGCGTGACAGAAGTTTCCGCCAGGAACAAGAACGCCGCCAGGAGCGTGACAGAAGTTTCCGCCAGGAAGAAGAACGCCGCCAGGAGCGTGACAGAAGTTTCCGCCAGGAAGAAGAGCGCCGCCAGGAGCGTGACACAGGTTTCCGCCAGGAAGAAGAGCGCCACCAGGAACGTAACAGAAAATTCCACGAGGAAGAAGAGCGCCGCCAAGAACGTGGCAGAAGATTCCACGAGGAAGAAGAACGCCGCCAGGAACGTAACAGAAAATTCCAAGAGGAAGAAGAGCGCCGCCAGGAGCTCGAGGAAAAGCAGCTGCGAGACCGAAAGCTGAGGGTAGAGGAGCAACTTCGCAGGGAGCGCGAGGGAGAGCTGCGGCGCAGACAGGAATGTGACAGAAAATTCCGCCGAGAACAAGACTTCCGCCAGGAACTGGAGGAAGAGCAGCCAAGGGATAGAAAGTTCCGCCGGGAACAAGAGCTCAGGCGTGACAGAAAATTCCATGAGGAAAAAGAGCGCCGCCAGGAGCGTGAAGAAGAGCAGCTGAGGGATAGAAAGTTCCGCCGAGAACCAGAGCTCAGGCGCGACAGAAAATTCCGTGAGGAAGAAGAGCGCCTCCAGGAACTCGAGGAAGAGCCTCTGAGACGTCAGGAACGTAATAGAAAATTCCAAGAGGAAGAAGAGCGCCGGCAGGAGCGCAAGGAAGAGCAACTGAGGGATAGAAAGTTCCGCCGAGAACCAGAGCTCAGGCGCGACAGAAAATTCCGTGAGGAAGAAGAGCGCCTCCAGGAACTCGAGGAAGAGCCTCTGAGACGTCAGGAACGTAACAGAAAATTCCAAGAGGAAGAAGAGCGCCGCCAGGAGCGCAAGGAAGAGCAACTGAGGGATAGAAAGTTCCGCCGAGAACCAGAGCTCAGGCGCGACAGAAAATTCCTAGAGGAAGAAGAGCGCCTCCAGGAACTCGAGGAAGAGCAGCTGAGACGTCAGGAACGTAACAGAAAATTCCAAGAGGAAGAAGAGCGCCGCCAGGAGCGCAAGGAAGAGCAGCTGCGAGACCGAAAGTTAAGGGTGGAGGAGCAACTTATCAGGGAGCGTGAGGAAGAGCTGCGGCGGCGCCCACAGGAATGTGACAGAAAATTCCGCCGAGAACCAGAGCTCAGGCGTGACAGAAAATTCCTAGAGGAAGAAGAGCGCCTCCAGGAACTCGAAGAGCAGAAGAGACGTCAGGAACGTAACAGAAAATTCCGTGAGGAACAAGAGCGCCGCCAGGAACTTGAAGAGGAGCTGAGACGCCAGGAACGTGGCAGGAAATTCCACGAGGAACAAGAGCGCCGTCAGGAACTTGAACAGGAGCTGAGACGCCAGGAACGTGGCAGGAAATTCCACGAGGAACAAGAGCGCCGCCAGGAACTCGAAGAGGAGCTGAGACGCCAGGAACGTGGCAGACGATTCCACGAGGAAGAAGAGCGCCGCCAGGAACTGGAGGAAGAGCAGCTGAGACGCCAGGAACGTGGCAGGAAATTCCACGAGGAAGAAGAGAGCCACCAGGAACTCGAGGAAGAGCAGCTGAGACGCCAGGAACGTGGCAGGAAATTCCACGAGGAACAAGAGCGCCGCCAGGAACTTGAACAGGAGCTGAGACGCCAGGAACGTGGCAGGAAATTCCACGAGGAACAAGAGCGCCGCCAGGAACTTGAAGAGGAGCTGAGACGCCAGGAACGTGGCAGGAAATTCCACGCGGAACAAGAGCGCCGCCAGGAACTCCAAGAGCAGCTGAGACGCCAGGAAGGCGCCAGGAAATTCCATGAGGAAGAAGAGCGCCACCAGGAGCGAGACCGAAGGTTCCGCGGGGAACCAGAGCTCAGGAAAGAAAGGGAGGAGCAGCAGCGTCACCATCAGGAGCGGGAGCAACAGCTTTGCCAAGAGCGTGACAGGGAATTCCAGGAGGAGAAGCAGCTGCGCCAGGAACGTGAGGAACTGCAGTTGCGGAGGCAGAAACGAGATGGTCAGTACCTGGCTGAGGATCAGTTTGCCAGGGATAAGATTCGTCGTCAGGAACAGGAACAGCATCAAAAAGAGGAACAACTACGTCGCCAAGAGCGGGAGAGAAAATTCAAAGAAGAGCAGATCCGTAGGCAGGCAGAGCAGAGGCGCCGCCAAATCCTGGAGAGTGGCACACGCCAATTTGCCAATGTCCCAGTGCGTTCCAGCCCTCTCTATGAGTACATCCAAGAGCAGAGGTCTCAATACCGCCCTTAAAGGATGCAACCAACGTCCTGGCAGCAGCCAAATCTTTTTTTCTTTTTCAAGCAAAAGAAAATGAGAAACACTGGGTATCAAATGATAACTCATGTGTTTCTGGTTGTGGGAAAACTCTCTAGTCTTAGAATGTCTTTTCCAGAATCTTAAACTATACCTATTTCATTTCTTTCTATTCCTGTCTTTCATTCTGCCTCGGATCTTTATTGCAAGATGTCTTTGTTCTTTAGTGCAGATATGGTGTGCACTTTTAAAAAGAAGTCATTTAATTTTTTTAAAGAAATTTTGTTTGAGGAGCACATTGATTTATTGCCTTCATAAATAAGAATAATGTAGCAATTTGATATTCAAAATAATTGAGCCACTATTTTTAGTGGTGGATCATCTTGTTGGGAGCTCTCATTTTATAAGTTTAAGTTGACTTTTTCTTTGGCCTAAATTTCATTTGTATTCTCCTCCAAACAGTTTTCTTGATTTTGTTGCATAATTTTACCAGCCCTCAAATAATGCAGGGGAATGATTTATGCAGAAAAAATACCATGTGAAATCAGTTCATAACTGAAAGAAATATCTGTTAAGAGAAAGACTTGGACAGGAAATTAGAATTTGACATTGTATTTTTATACTTAGCACCACTTAAAATTTCATGAAGCAAAAGCAAGGTGTTCCTCAAACAACTCAAATTTAAAACTGCTGTAATTTGTAGAGCTCTGTTCTATTTCCCCAAGTTTTGTTGGGTTTTAGAATATTATTACTTTTGTACATTTTGGTTTAGAGGGAACCTATTCAAGGCCCTGTACACATCTGTCTTGTTTTGGTCCAACAAGAGTTCAGAGTGATGGACGAAGGAAAGGGGAAAATATATGAACAGAGGACAAATTTCTAGAGGTCTCTAGACTTATCAGCCCACAATTATCTGAGGCTTTATACTACCTTAAAGACATTCTTGTTGAAAAAAATTGGACTGTAAAAAAATCAATAAATGTTTGGCAAATAATTATCCTTGTCTGTTATAATTATGTGTCTATCATAACTCATATCTAATCTGGAAATGCATATATTTCCAATCACATAGTATTTTTACTATCAGTTATGTCCAAATATGAAAGGAGAGAACCTTCAATTTTCCCTACAATTTTTTCCCAATTAAGGTGACTCCTATATTTTTTAGGAGTAAAACTTGGGCAGAAAATTAGAATTGGGCATTATATTTTTATACTTAACACAACTTAAAGTCTCCTGAAGCAAAAGTAAGGTGTTTCTCAAATAACTCAAATTTAAAACTGCTGTAATTTGTAGAGCTCTATTCCATTTCTCCAAGTTTTGTTAGGTTTGAGAATATTACTATTTTTGTACATGTTTGAGTAGGGAACCTACTCAAAATCCCGTAAACACTTGTTTTGTTTTCGGGGAGGTGATGGGGGGATAAGTGTTCAATGAGTGTTGGATGAAGTTAAGGTTACCCTTATATCATTTCCAATACTACATAGACTCCCTTTCCATATGTTTTGTTCTTGCTACTACCCCTTTCTGTATGCTTTCTTGCAGTGACTCACACTGGTCATGACAAATACACTAGCTACTTTGTGTCTAAGCCAGTGATGGAACATGACCTAGATTTTTGGAGGAGCTCTATAGATAACAATTAGTGATCCAGAGATTTAAACAACACAGTCCAGGAGGGGCCTGAATCAGAAAATGCTGAATAGCAGTCCATCTAAATGTCACATTGCCATCCCACAATGCAGATACCCCTGTGCCACCTGCTGAACTGCATTATTTAATTGAGTTACTGGGGAGAAAATTAAAAAAGACCGTATAAAGAATATTGTTGCCAGGCATTGGTGGTACATGGCTTTAATCCCAGCACTCAGGAGTCAAAGGCAGGTGGATCTCTGAGTTCGAGGCCAGCCTGGTCTACAAAGTGAGTTCCAAGACAGCCAGGGGTACACAAAGATAGAAAAAAAAAATCAGAAAGAAAGGAAAATAATATCACTATTTTTTATTGTGAGAATCTTGGAAAATGCCCTAAAGTTACAGTCAACACATTAGTCAATGGTAAAAAGCTAAGGAGGCTAAGCCTGTAGCTCCTGAGTATCATTCTGGTTGAATAAGGAGACCCTTAACTGCAAGGAGTACAGACTCTCTTACACTTTAACACAACTGGAAGGTATTCCTAAAAATGGGTGAGGAGTAACTTAGTAGGAGCAGAGATGACTCAAAAGCAGCTACATCATTGAAAATCCTTTCCCCAACATGGGAAGACTCCCAAAAGCTGCACCTCCAGAGCTCTCAACATAGCTTGCAGACAGCTTCCAATCAATGTCTTTCTCTGCAATTCTGCTGGTCAGTGTCTTCCCCAGAAAAGTGTTCACTCCTTTTCATACTAGTGGGAAGAATATACTTCCTTTTATAGTACTGGCCCTCAAGAGTCTTCCAAGTTTTCTGTTCTCCAAGACAGGTGGAGAACATTTTTTTTTAACCTTCTGAGGCTCATAAGACTCTTATTCTTTCCTGGAGGAAATGTTTCAACTCAGAGGAAAATGCCATGCAAGAGTTTAATATGATGTGATAAAAAGTGGCTTTCCACTTAGGGTAATTGTATATTCTCTCTCTCTCTCTCTCTCTCTCCTCTCTCTCTCTCTCTCTCTCTCTCACACACACACACACACACACACACACACACACACTCACACTCACATACACACTGGTTTATATGTCGAAGTCTTAACATTCAGTAACTTGAGATATGCTCTTATTTGGAGAAGTAATTAAAGAGGTAATTAAAATGAGGTTATTAGTTTGTGTCCTAATCTGATATGGCTGCTATCCTTACAATACAACAACTTGAACACAGATACAAACAGAAGCAGGGAGATATGAAAACACAAAGAGAAGATTGTCACCTACTAGTCAAGGATAAAGGTATGGAATAGATCCTTGAATAAATTTATTCAAGCCAGCAGTCTGTGGCACTTGGTTATGACATCCCCGCCTAATCCATCACATAAGGTAGAGCTGTGCTCTGTTGCTACGTAAGCCCCTGCATTACCATCTTTACCCTTAACATTGTGCAAACAGGTCTTGCTTGGTTGCTTTATTTTTTGTTTTTTCTTGCATAATCATCACAGATTCCACCAGCAGGCTGAAGTTTTACAGCCTTCGAATAATGCAGGGGAGCAACATATACAGAAAAACAAAACAAAACAAAACAAAAAACTCCTTATGATGTAAGTCCAGAATTGGAAGAAATATCTGTTAAGAGTAAGATTTAGCTGGGAAATTAGAATTTGGCATTATATTTTTATACTTTGCACCACTTAAAATATCATGAAGCAAAACAAAGTGTTTCTCAGACTTCAGAACTCAGACCAGTTTTATGATGTCATGAAAATAATCCTGCAAGAAAACAAAAAGCTAGGGTTCATTCATTCACCATTCAGTCAATAATTGTTTATTGAGCTCGTGATCTGTGCAAAACATTGTTCCAGGCAATACACATGCAGGGTGAAATAGCAATTCTGGGCTCTTCTTTCACTTTCCTGTCTTGAGACCGTGTGTAAGCTTCGTGGACATTCTAGGTTTCCATTGATTTATATTCCATCTATAGGCTCAAACAGCCATCCACAATATTATCCCCAGGACTGAAGAAAATTACATTCTATTTCAAGGCGGGGCAGAGGATCATGAGCATGAGGCCAACTGAGCTACAGAACGAGATCCAAGTTAACCTAGTCTACAGAAAGAGACCCTGACTCAAAAAATAATTATTTTTAACTGGAGCACTCAACGTGTTCCACTGGGTCTCTCAAAGTGACTTAATTACTCCCACCCCCAACTCCTAGGGCTAGCTAACAGAAAAGAGGAGAAAGACTTAATTGACTATAGTAATCATGAGAACACATTTCAGCTTCAAACCTTATTTCCCCAGCCAAACATCCCTGAATTCCCCTCTATTTGTCTCCACAGATCCTCTCCAGAGCTCCTTATCACCCAGGTTTATTCATTAAGAGAGAACATTTTAAATTGACTTCATTTTCTTTAATCCTCTTACTACCAAAGACAATGACCCTTCTACTTTACAACCTTAGTATATGCATTTGATTATTCTCATTCTTTTCTAAGGAGAAAACTTAGTCCTAGAATTTACTCCAATTCAAACAAAACTTCAATAGCCGTCAGTATTCAACAGGAGACCTGCGTCTGCTTCATCTTCTATACTAATTACACATGGCTAATATGTGCATTCAGTCTTGATAATTGTGAGGTATTTTTTCAGCAGGTGTACTGGACCTATAATCTTCTGTAATATGTAACATATAATGAGCACATTCCCTTGTTAGTAATGAGCTGAGAGTCACATGTAGTAATCTAAAGCAAGTACAAAAGATTCTAAGCATTTATCATTTTCAGAACCCTCAGGCTGTTATAAAACCTTGTAGAATTTAATTTTTATTACTTCTTTTTAAGAAATGTGTCACATATTCAGGAAGATACAATATAGGACTTGAGTCTTTAACTTAATGCCTGTCTGCCACAATCTAGTACCCATCACCTTCTCAAACTTGGATCTCACAGTATCTTTGGGGCCAGCTATATGCTCAGACTTACTCTTTAGGACAGCATAGATTGCCCTTGTTTCACAGACTTACGGTAGAATTGTACCTGCATGGTATGCATCCTCCCCTCCTGTATCCAAGGGAAATTTCAACTCAAGTTATAAGGCCTAGATAATTTCCACCTCCTCCCTAAAATCTTATCACTTGGACACACAATATTCCTCTCCATTGAGACTCTAAGATATGTTATCTTCAGCAGGGCAAGATGGCACATGCCTTCAATTGCAGTACTTGGGAGGCAGAGGCAGATGATCTCTGTGAGTTTGAGGCCAGACTGGTCTATGGAGGGAGTTCCAGGACAGGCAGAGCTACACAATGAGACCCTGTTTCAACAAAACAAAACAAAAGAAACACACAAAAAGGTATGTTATCTTTACCAACCATTAATTGATTGCAATATTCTGCCTCAGTCGGCTTTACTTTTGTTTCTCTTCCTAATTAGATTGTTGTAAGACAATAATTTGGACATTTTTTATTTTGTGTGTTTTTTTCCATGATGAACAGTAAGCAACATGGCTCTATGAAGTTCTGAGGAAATGTATGGACTCTATCACTAGAAAGAAAATCATGTTTAAAGCTTTAGACTGGGATTTGAGAAGTTCTTAATTATGATAAGCCTTCTTAACTTCATACACCTGGCGTAAGTGGGAGAGTCGAAGTGGAAACTGGGAAGGAGGTGAGTTTTGCGCCATCCTGGTATCACAAAAACTAGAAAAGAACAGACTGTAAAAAGATAGTTATCAGGGCTGGAGAGATGGCTCAGAGGTTAAGAGCACTGGCTGCTCTCCAGACGTCCTGAGTTCAATTCCCAGCAACCACAGGGTGGCTCACAACCACCTATAATGAGATCTGGTGCCCTCTTCAGACCTGCAGGCATACATGCAGGCAGAACAGTGTATATGTAATAAATAAATAAATCTTTAAAAAAAAGATAGATATCAAACATTTCTAAGAAACCAAGTAAAATAAGGGTAAAAAGTGCATAGTTGGCAACATGTTCATCAATGATAGACGATGGAATAGGGTGGGGATACAAGGAAAATAAACAGAAGCATGGGAAGATGTAATGAGTTTTTGTAGTCAGACGACTCCCAAATGATGACATGGAGGCTTTATTAATTATAAAAGATTGGCCTTTAGCTTAGGCTTGTTAGGCTCTTATAGCTTAATTAATCCATATTTTTTAATCTACATGCAGCATGGCTCATTACCTCCTCATTCCTTCTCCTCTTTCTCTCTCTCCCTGGAAATCTCGCCTATCCTCTCCTGCCTAGCTATTGGCCATTCAGTTCTTTATTACACCAATCACAGCAATCCATCTTCATACAGTGTACAAATACCCAACAACAGGAAGACAGGTTTCACAAGAATGTGAACTATGAAGGAGAAGGAGAGGTTTGGTGTGGTTGAGATATATAGTGGGACTTGAGTTTGTTTTAATGCTTTAATGAGAAAGGACTAACAAAAAGAGGATGAAGTAGAAAAGACAGGAAATGATCAAATTCTATTAAACAATCTTAAATACTTCTATCAAGTCTGATGACCTGAGTTTGATCCTTGGAACTTAAGAATAGACTCCACAAGTTGTTCTCTGACACAAATGCTGTGACATGGGCGTGCAGGAATGTTCACACACACACACACACACACACACACACACACACACACACACAGAGAGAGAGAGAGAGAGAGAGAGAGAGAGAGAGAGAGAGAGAGACTAAATAAATAAAAAATGTAATTTTAGCCGAGCGGTGGTGGTGCACGCCTTTAATCCCAGCACTCGGGAGGCAGAGCCAGGCGGATCTCTGTGAGTTCGAGGCCAGCCTGGTCTCCAAAGCGAGTTCCAGGAAAGGCGCAAAGCTGCACAGAGAAACCCTGTCTCGAAAAACCAAAAAAAAAAAAAAAAAAAAAAAAAAGTAATTTTAAAAAAGATGCAAGTTTATAGAATCTCTTCAGTTTCAGTATCCTTATAATAATCCTAGCCTTTGGGATTATGACGAGTATAAATAACCTGTGCAAAGCATAAGGTGAATAATCAATAAATAAGGGGGATGCTCATTGTCTAGTTCAATGGTCATGGAAATACAAAATCTACAGGAGGTAAGCCTCATGGTATAGAATTAGAGGTAGGACTAAGCCCAGTCCTTTTCATTCTGGTGCTTTCATTTCAGAAGACTTCCCTCAATCTTGTCTTCCTTAGTAAACACTTTCTGAACACACACACTGCTCCAGGCAGTGAGCTGGCCTGGCACACAACAGTGATCAAGGCGACCAACCATGTCCAAGGTGTTAGTTTAGCAGAAAACACAATACGACAATTATTTTATGAGATATGTTTACTTTCCTATTATATGCTGTGATTCCAGATCATTTACCCTCCTTTCCTCATCTAAGGTAGTCTAATGTGGACCGTGAGAGACCAGCTCTCACAATCAGCTCAGGGTAATAAAAGGAATGCCTCAGAGTAGTGAGGGATAGGAAACTTTATTATCTGAGGGTAATTAGAAATAAGTTTTCATCTATCTATGACTGGTGAAATACGGAAACACACATGCTTTCTGATGTTAACTTTCTCTTTTACTTCATCTTAAGAAATTGTCTCTGTCTCCACATGGCTACATATCTCCACACCGCTGCATACAGCTATATATCTTTACATACATACTTCTTTTCATATAGCTACACATCTTTCTTTTACATTATTCATTCATCCTTTACTCACTCACTCTTCCACCTACTCACTCTCTCATACTCCTCTCTCTCTCTCTCTCTCTCTCTCTCTCTCTCTCTCTCTCACACACACACACACACACACACACTTCACTTACATTCTGCGGCAGCTCTCACAAAGCTCTGCACAGCAGTCTCTCTCCATACCACCTCTGCTGCTCCCTCACATCCAAACTCTGGACAGTTCTAAATTACATTTTCAGGCCCCTACCCATTCTCAAAACACAAGATAAGTCACATAGTTTCTCTTAGGCTAGTAATGTCACATTGACCCATGCATGTAGCTCTAAGTTGGTGAGGGGTCCCAGACATTAATAATTGGCTGAACCTTGAGCAGTCAGGGTACATGCAGAAAGAGAGCAATTGCAAGGACATGTCTTGATGTAAACAGCCTGGCCTTGATTTAGCAATAAACAACACCTGGGAATTAGTCTGTGTGTATATTCTATAGGGGGATCTTAGTCTGTCTTGGACTAGTTCTAAGGTCTTTGCAAAATGTGTAAAAGGCTGTCCTTGAGATTGAGAATACTGTTACTCTCATGTGTCAGTAGAGAAGAATATTCTGGTAATATTTTTGTTCATCAGAATTATACATCTTAAACAGAAATCATAACCTGATCATCCACAACTATAAGTGCCCAAAGATGGAAAACACACTACCAATGGGCTGTGGAAGGAATCCCATGTGGGGCATACGTGGGCTGCAAAGAGGGTGCCGAAAGAAATTTAGATAAATAGAGCTTAAGCTTTAAGCTGTTTGTGCAGAGAGTGGATACAAATGGTACCAGAGGAAGTTGGTAAGCTGTTTGTACAGAGAATAGATACAAAGGACGGCTAAAAGGAAGTTAGCTTGGGTTGTTTGCATGGAGATTAAAGACAAATAGTGAGAAAGGAAGCTAGCTCAAGTTATTTATGCTAAAAACAGGAGATGATGTCAGGGCATAAACAACTTGTAAATAGGGTGATCTTTAAAATGATTGGTTGGTTCCTTCATCCCCCTCCTAGGGTTCTGAGGTTTTCTGGTATAAAAGAGGCTTACTGCCCATCAATAAACAAGTTCTTGCTTGACTTGACTACCCACTGTGTCTGATCATCTCTGGGTAAGAGGGAGACTGGGGAACTGGCCAGCGGCGCACACTTACCTTTCCTTGGTTCCAGGCCACATCTTCACAGGTGACCTAAGTTCCCGGTGGGACAGATCCCCACAACCCCACAGCTGTTCTTATTAGGGAGACACAGGAGTGACACCTGAAAGTTACAGACAGAAAGCAACTGGTTTCCACAGCCAGTGACCCCATGGCTTTGCCAGGTGGGGTTACCATCAGGGAGTTATACGTCTGGTGGGTTGACTTGTCAAACACTAGTTGTCACTTGCTGTATACTGCCATGGCCCTCAGCAGTAATCAAGCTTAGACACTGTAGAAATTTACTGAGGGTCAGGTGATAAATTAAGTACAAAGTTGAACCCCCTTATTTGTCTATTCAAAGTTATTCCTTGGTCACCTGATAAGTTTATGGAGTGTGAGCATAAACTAACTACACTGTACGCACTGATTATACATACATACATATATACATATATAGTAGTATACATACTATTAAATGCTTGCACAACCTACACAAACATTTTTCTATTCAAATATAAAATGATGTGTTAGCTATAACAAACATCAACCATTTCATTTACATTATTGTTCTTGATAAGAATGGCTTGTTAAGGGGTAATTTGGAGGAGCCAATGACTTTAGAAGTTTGAACATGATGTGCACAAAGACCTACCCACCAGATATGCATTGTGTGATGGTTTATAATAATAAAAACCTGGAAACCATCAAAATATCCCCAATTGGGTAATTATGTAAACTATCATAATCCACTCATATGACAGACTATTACATACACATTGAAGCATTTTTTAAAGTGGAAAATTTAGAAAGGAAACAAGATGAAAAAACAAACATGTAGAATAAAATGTAAACACTGGTGGTGAGTGAACTGTAAGTGGTAGAGGCTACCTTTAACCCAGTCTGTCTAGTTCTAACTGAAGTGGCCTTTCTTTCCCAACCTTCAAGAAGAGCTAATTGCCATAAGAGTCTGTAACTAAGCTCTTCTTCCAGGCATTTCAAATGCAACTGGGAAGATGCAGTTGTTGTACACAAAACACTTGTGAAAGGCAGAGCCAGGTGGATCTCTGTGAGTTCAAGGCCAGTCCGGTCTACAGAGCGAGATCCAGGACAGGCACCTAGACTACACAGAGAAACCCTGTCTTGAAAAAAAAAAATGCTTGCTAAGAAGGATAGTTGATAAATGTCAATTTACCTGGTGTTCAGTAATTAAACATTAGAAGTCACTTTAAGTTAGTTCAGAATGTAAATGACAACATATTACATAGTAGTGAAAATCTTATTAAATAGAAAATAAAATAAGTATTCTCCCCCACTCCAGGCCCACTCTTCAGAGAAATGCTGAGTGTGTGAGTGTGTGTGTGTGTTATGTGATGTATACAACAGGGGATGTTCATTCGCTTTTATGGAAGTATGTGTGGCGGGAACAGCCGAACTCTGGAAAAGCACCTGAATAGGGGAGTGAGGATTAAGAAGAGACAAGACACAGAATAGAATCGGGAGAACTGTCAGTGAATACTGCAGCCCTGAATTTATTTCTCATGGCCTTTATATACAGAAAGCAAGGAGGCAAAAAGACTTCTTTATCTTAAGGACACCATGGTCCAAAGAACAGACAAGTATAAACACCTCCTTAATTCTCAGGACATCTGGTGACCATAGCCTTTGGCAAAACATCCTTTTATTCATCCCTGAGGAGCAAAAACAAGCTTGAACTCCCCGACCCTAAGTCAAGATGGAATCAAGCCACAAGATGGAGTTACTGTGGTCTTCCACATATGTGGAAGCTAGAGATGGACATAAGTATGTCTTCATCAGTCATGTCTCCACTTTATTTGTTTGTTGATAGATTGATTGACTGAGAATGGTCTCTCACTGAACCTACAGCTCACCATTTTGAGACCACCCCTATCCCCATGCCAGCTCTGAGTTTATTGATGTGTACTACTGTATGTACCTCTTTTTTACATAGATAAAAAGACAAAAAAATTAGGCAGCGTGGAGGAATAAGAGAAGAAAGGGGAGCCCTGATATGTTAGTGTGAACCTGAAAGGGAAAAATCAGTAGCCATCTTGAGAGATGCATCCCCCTCCCCTCCTCCAAAGGTATTTGCTGACCAGCAGTTTTAGAAGTGACCAGAAGTTGAATTTATAAGGCTGGGACAATAAATCTATGTATCTTGGACTTGGCAAAACAAGATATGGGGAGTAAGGGCTCACCTGACCTCAGAGGAGAGTAGAACTGGAACAATAAATCTGAATGTACATATCCTGGATTCAACAAAAGCAGGACATAGGGAGTAAAAATTTATGTCTCTGTAGATACCCTGAGTCCTGTTAGCCAACAGTAACCTCAGCCAGTAACTTCAAAGAACTATCTCACACCTAGCCCCCTCATCCAATCCCAAGCTGCATGTAAACCTTTCCTATACAAACCCCTTAAAGTGAGTACTTGGGGCTGTTCTCCTCCACCTGCTGTGTCAGATGTTGGGTGCCCACCAAGCTTGCTTGTTTTGTTATTAAAAACCTCTGTGTGCTTGCATCAGATATTGGCTCTGTTGTGTCTTGCTTGGGGGTCTTGTGACCTGGGCACAACAAACCAATAAAGGAGGTTCCTCAAAAATGAAAACTATTGGGTCTGAGGAGATGGCTCAGCAGTGACGAGCTCTTGCTGCTCTTGTAGAGTGCCTCTTGGAGAGCACTCACACGGGAAAACTTACAACTGCCTGTAACTCCAGTTCCAGAGGATCCAGTGCCCTCTTTTGGTCTCTGTAGGCACCTGAACACATGTGGTGCACATACATACACACTCAGTGAGTGTCTTAGTTTGGGTCTCTATTGCTGTCAAGAGACACCATAACCATGGCAACTCTTATAAAGGAAAACATTTAATTGAGGAGGCTTATAGTTTCAGAGGTTTAATTCATTATCATCATGGCGGGGCATAGCGGTGGGATGGCAGACATGGTGCTAAAGAAGGAGCTGAGAGTTCTACATCTTGAACGCAGGCAGCAGAAGGAGGGATTGTATACTAGGCGTAGCTTGAACATATATGAGACCTCAAAGCTCACCCCCACAGTGACATATTTCCTCCAGCAAGGCCACACTTCCTAACAGGACCACTGCCTATGGACCAAGCATTCAAACACATGAATCTATGGGGACCACACTTATTCACCACCACAGTGACATACACATATGCATAAAAATTTTTTAAATTGTTTGAAAATATTAAGTAGTAGATATTTTCCTTCATTTACTTATTTATTGGAGGAGGGGCAAGCTCATTCTGAGTTCATACATGGAGGTCAAAGGACAACTTGCAGTCATCAATTCTCTCTCTCCACCATGTGGGGTCCAGGAAGTGAATCAGTTAGTCAAGCATGGTGTCTTTATCCACTGAGCCAGTCTGTAACTAGAGTTTTTAAACTTCCTTCATGTTTTCTGAATTATATCTGTTTTCCCTGGGATCAGTTTTTCTATCCTGTTCGTGCTGACATTTGTATATGCAAATATTCTTACTTGCCCATTTAATATCAATAAAAGGATAACGGGTTTCTTCTAGTATGCATTCGTAGGCTTATTTTCACAAAATTTGTGACAGAGTTGGATAAAGTGTGAGATGTTTAAGAATTAAGTGGCTAGCTGGCTGCAGAGTCCCTCAGCACAACCAAATGTCATAATGGAGCACATTTTCCTAGAGTGCTCATGTCTATATTAGGTGTTTTACTTCCCAGTCAGTCTATGGGTTTGTCAACAAATACTAATAGAGTACTATATTTCTGGTTATCTCCTAGCTGGGTAGAGTCCCATCTCCAGGAATCTTACATTTAACATTTCTAGAAGATGTTTAATTCCTTCTGGGAGGATCCAGTTAATAATTTACTAGGAAAACAACTTTGCCAAGGAGGTTAGATAGTAAATACCCACATGTCTGTGTTTAAAAATGGAGGAGGGAGGGGAATGATGTCACTTCAGTACTCATATAAGAAATTCTAAAAAAAACCCAAAACATCACTTCTTGGTAAAACTAACAAATGTGCATTTAATATATACCACACCCTTCCAACAATAAAATAAAAAGGAAGAGGAAGCTGGAGAATGACCACTTGTCTTATACAAGCCTGTTTACAGCCATGATTCTCATTTGCATACACCTTGTCTCCCAGTTCTGAACTCAGCGCTTCTTTATATTCTAATGGCAAGATCTGTCTTCATTTCTGTAGCATTGCTAGAACACATTCCTACGAAGCCTTCTCCATCATTGCAGTCATGAACAGCTGCTACTCCTTCACTTTCCATTTTCTACCTCTATATGAAAATCTCTCACACAGTTATGATTCTCCCCTAACACTGTCATCATTCTGGTTTATTTTTGTTTAATTTGATTTTTATTTTATAAATTATATATATATATATATATATATTTAAAATTTTATTTAATAAAAAGGGTATTTTAAATTAATACTTTTATTTTAGAGTATTCTAGGCAGAACATTAAAAACATATGTTGTTGAGATGGTCAGGTGGCTCAGTGAGTAAAGATTCTTGCTGCCAAGACTGATGACCTGAGTTTGAGCCCCAGAATCCATATGGTGGAAGAAGAGAACTCTGACTACTACAAGCATGCTGTAGCTGGCCACACACACACACACGCACACACACACACACACACACACATGAGATGGGGGAGGGAGAGGGAAACAGAAAGAATAAATATCATTGTTAAAAACATTTTAAGAACATATATTAGTTCAGTCTACCATAATCTTAAATAAACTTCCATTACATTTAGAGTAAGTAAAATAAGATCGTGAAAATATAAACATAAGCTAAATCCTTTACTTCTTGTCAAACTTTACATTATATAATCATTAAAAATTATAAATTATTTTTTGGTCATTCTCTCTAAAGTAGCTATCATATATGTTTTGCTTGATGTTTTTATTCAAGACTTTAGTGTTGACCTTTCAGGAAAAATAGTTCTCAGGCTTCCTCCCACTTCCTCTCCCTGCCTCTCCTCCTTTTCACCTTCCTCTCCTCCATTCCCTCGCCCCTTCTCATTTCTATGTCATACTTAGATAAAATTAGAGGGATAAGAACATTACCTAGTAATGATTCCAGAGATCTGTTTAAGGCAAGAAAGGGCCACCTGGCTCTTCTTTTTGGCCATGAAAGAGGTATCCGAAGCTTACTGTACTACAGTCTGAAGACCTTTATTTATTTATTTATTTTTTGATTTTTTGAATTTTTTGAGACAGGGTTTCTCTGTGTAGCTTTGCGCCTTTCCTGGAACTCACTTGGTAGCCCAGGCTGGCCTCGAACTCACAGAGATCCACCTGGCTCTGCCTCCTGAGTGCTGGGATTAAAGGCGTGCGCCACCACCGCCCGGCTGCGCCACCACCGCCCGGCCTGAAGACCTTTAAACACAAGATGCAGGCAGCCACCTTCCTGCTCTGCCAGCACTCTCTAGGTCACCTCTCACTCAGAGTGTATTCATTAATAACATGGTTTTCAGTACACACTGGGACAATAGAGTGTCTGTAAAAGGGATTGTGAGTCCTCTCTGTGTTCAGAGATAAGGCAAAAGACAGCCTTATCTTGCCTTTCTTAATAGGAACGAGCATATAAAACCATAGACATTCAAAGCTGAAAGAGCTAGAAAGCGATCCCAGGGGTTAAAAGAGCTGGCAGCTCTGGCGGAGGACCAAAGCTCAGTTCCAACACCCACCACCCACATCAGGCGGTTCACAGCTGCAGCTCCAGGGGACCCAATGCCCTTTTTTGGCTTGTGCATACAAAGACATATGAGTATAAGTAAGTGTTAGAATAAATAAAATAAAAGGTATCTAGCCAGGGCACAATGCCATGGAATAGTAAATTATGTGGATACAATTTGGTCTTTGGAATCTGACACCTCATCAGCAGGAGGCTTTTGTTGGTATTGTTCCCAAGCTAACTAAATTTTCTAAATGCTGAACATGGTGTCTTGTGTTTCTTCACGCACTACTTACTCTTGCCATGGCAAGGCTCCCCATAACCTAATAATGCAGCCTCTCTGTGAACAGATCCAGAAACAGAGAACTCAGGCTTTAGGAGAGGCACTCCTCAGTGAAGACAATTCAACTCATTAGAAATTTCTTAAGAACTAGAGTCTGGCTTCTAGAAAGTTCCAACCATGTAATCTGCAATCTTTCAGCTGCCATCTGTCCCTGTATTACACAGCAATGGGAGATTGCATTAATAGGAAGACTCTGGTCTCAGAGACATATGTGTTGCATTTATCTAATTATTCTTTATCAATAAAAAATTTGGAGTCAGATATCGGGGTAAGAACCTGAATGATCAGAGAAGTGGTGGAGAAGCAACCAGTGACCCCCTATTTCTTCCCTTCCTCCATCCAAAAGGGCTGAGATTCTCCCTAAGCCCTGCCTTACTACTTCCTGTCTCTCTATCTGTCCTCAGTCCTCCAAAACCTCTATGGTTAATTTTGGTCAGCTAGTAACTCTGCCCTCTGATTCAAAGCAAACTTTATTATCAGAATTCAATCAAAATATCACACAACACATCTGTTCTGGGGACATTTAAATTCCGAATCTTGACACTTCTATTTACTAGCTATATGTCTACACCCAAGTTGCTCAACAATCAAGAGCCTTAACTTCTCCATCTGTTAAGAGGATAATAACTATGTACAAGTATTATGAGGCTTAAGATAGCCCGTGCAAAGCACCTGGTATGTCATGAGCATTCCTTTCTCTTCCACACCCGTGAAAATGGCTGCTATTTGGAAGACAGTTATTTATGTGCCCCCTGAGTGTTTCCTTCAACCACTTCTCACAAGACTGACCATTGCACTGCAAGGCAAGGACACACAACATACCCAGTGCTAAATAAACCAGTGCATGACAGTGTTTGAAAAATAGTTCGTACAGACAGAGTGTTAACGAGTCAAAACCAAACTGACCTCGTGCTGACCCTAACTTTCAGGAGCAAGACTTCTTCGTGGGGAGGGGTGTGCTGAAACTGTTTAAAGGTACAAGCGGCCAGAGTGGAATTTCCCTGACCCTCGGTTAACTTGTACTTACCTTGTCAGGAAACCCAGAACAAAGGTTTTGCTGAATAACAATCCCCCCCTTTAGCCTGTTTTCCCACTTACTTTCCCATCTTCATCTTTTTGGGCTCTTCATCTTAGTTTTTCACTCCTATTTCTGTAGATCGACCCACTTCTTATGTCCTTTGAAAGAAGAGGCAAAGATGTCTTAAAACACACTCCTTTCTCATCTAAAACATTGAAGAAGATAACAGAATAATTTTCCTCTGAATTAAATAGTTCTAGAAGGGACCTAAATCTGTATGGCAATCAAAACATTCTTCCCCATGAGCATCTTAGACTAATTTCCATCCCTACCTCAGCTTCCATAGCTCCCTCTCCCCATTCCAGAGAGAAAGCAGTCATCTGGATGCTCATGTCTGAGCTCCATAAATTATAAAAAATGCCCCCTAAAGGCAGCTGTCAATCATATTTTAAAAATAGCATCCACTTAGGTAAGCAAGGTTTTGCATATCTAACAAGAGATTTTTTTTTCTATCTTGGCCTTTGGGCATGGAGAGCAGAACATGAAAACAGCTGAATCAACCAATATCTCCAACCTTGTCCCGTGATTAAGCAGGGTTTTATTTTAAATACATGATTGACATCCCTTTCTCAAGGTTAGGTCAAACAGAGGCCAGACTGCAGGCAGAGGGAGGAATCAGATGACTTCAGAGGTCTCTGCCAGCCCCGTGATTTGTCAGCCAGAAATACAATTATGTCCTTAGGTTAAGAACAGAAAGACTGAAAGAAAATAAGAAATCCGCCGCCCCGAAGCCCTAAAAATACTTCAAAATTATAACCTACAAAAATCAGTAAGTGGAAAAGAGATCTTTCTACTTCTTTTTGGTCAATCTGATAAGACTTAACTGAAGCTACCTCCTGAAGGAGGAAACAACAGCAGGGAGAGCCAAAGGCAGAGAGGAGGAGAGACTGGGTTTGGTGTGATGAATCAGGTCATTAGACCCAGAGGGTGTCTCCTAACTAAGCAATTAGAGACTCAATAAAAAGGTCCCAGTGCCTGCTGTGGCTCACAGCCCGCTGCCCCACATTCCGCTTGCTCTCACTCCTGAACGAGGTAAGTAGGTAAGTCTCATAGACTCCAGTGTGCCCAGGACCTCTGCGGCTGCTTTGCTTCTATGTGAGACTGTGAAGACTGTCGGTGGCTCAGAGGAAAGTCAACCTTTGCTCAGGATGTTAAGCTGGGAGTCCTGCCATCGAAGACACAGTCTGCGAATAGAAAAAATATAAAGCCCATACCATAAGTTCTATTTTATAAGATGTAGGACCTAGATCCCTATTAGATGAAAGAGTAGATTGAATTAGATCATAGCCAATGAGGGAGGGTCAGGACTGGGTTTTATCACTGAGTTCTCATGGAACAGTGCTACTTGGTAAAAACGAGTTACACAAGGGTTGGTTTTTTGAACATGACCCCTCTTCCTTCTAAAAGCTTTACTAACTTGACAGTTTCATGTTCTTTCCTAGCAGACTAGGTGAGACTGAACCAAGGGTAGGGGAAAGCAGATGGACACTCTCAAATGGGGTTTAGAGGTTTAATCTCCTTCTGTCGACTTCATTTGTGTGTTAATACTTAGGTTTGAGGTTTTGTTTTTCCTTTCTTTCTTTTTTTCCTCTATTCTTGAAATAGTGTTCTCTCAGCACATGAGTGTTGCTGTTTATGGCAGCATGAAGTGTCTATTCTAATGACCACCTATATTGTATCTAACCTCACCAATTGTTGTGTCCCTTGTAAAACTAAATCACTCTTCCAATGCAAATACAATATTTAAAATACAGAATACAGTAGGCATTGTGGGCAGAGTTAGGCAGGTGCAGGAAGGATGACCTTGACCTTGGCTTGCTTTTCCTAGAGAGCCTATCCTGGGAGATGAGCCTTGTTTTTTTGTTGTTGTTGTTTTGTTTCTTGTTTTTTTTGGTTTTTTTTTTTTTTTTTTTTTTTTTTTTTGCTGTTGTTGCTTTGTTTTTTAAAAAGATTTTTTAATTTTTATTTTATGTGCACCAGTGCTTTGCCTGCATGTATGTCTGTGTGAGGGTGTCAGATCTGGGAGTTGCAGACAGTTGTGAGCTGCCATGTGGGTGCTGGGAACAGAATCCACCGACATCCTTGGCAAGAGCAAGTGCTTTTAACCACTGAGCCAGCCGTCTCTCCAGCCCTGACCTTGTTTTCTTGCAGCCTCTTCCAGGTTGTAAAGATGTCGAGGCTCCTGAGAGGTGTCTTCTGTGTCATTGAGACATTCCACAAATATGCCAGTGAGGATGGTGACCACAAGGCAAAGCTGACCCGAAGAGAGCTGAGACAGCTCCTGGAGAGAGAAATCAGGAACTTCCTTCAGGTGAGGAGGAGCTTACTAGTCCCCCCTTCACCACTTTGTAACACAAGCAGGAAGCGCTATTTGTCTGCTCGCTGTCACTTGGCTAGCTGGCTCTCTGCTTGCACTAACCTTTCAACAATTTTTTTTTTTTGGTTGCTTTTTTTTTTTTTTCCCCCAGTCTCAGCGGCCTCTTCTATGCAACTGCTTAGTCAGTCATGCAGAGGAAAGGTTTCCATTGTGTAACTTCTGCTTCACCCAGGAAGACTTCTGCACAGGGTCATAACCCCATTATGCTTCTAACTCAGCTCACATGTGATGCAATTGCTAGTGCTAGGCTTAGTGCTAAGATGAAAAAATGGATCAGAATTGATGGGTTCTCACTGTTTAAAGCAAGTCTTTCACTGTTAAGAGAGGTAAGGTTAAAAAAAATTTTTTTAAAATCTTTTCAGGAGAACTGAAGATACTTGGAACACATGACCACATGTAAATAAACAGATTTTCTTTGTGTTTACATGCAGCCACATGTCTTTCACGCTGTGGAGAGAAAGCTGAACCTTCTGGATATTGACAGAGATGGTGCCATCAGTTTTGAGGAATTTCTCCTTGCAATCTTCAGCTTATTGAACCTCTTTTATTTTGATATGTCATCACTAAATCCAGAACCAAGACCGATGTCGAAGTCAGAGAGAATGGATGATGTGGACCTTCTGGCAACCACCAGAAGGAGTCAGCAGGTAGTAGGGGTGGGACCAACTCAAGAAAGGCTGGTGTTGGCATCATCAGCTCAGCCCAGCCATGAAGAAGGTCAGGCTGGTGAACACAGTAAGATGAGCCCACAGGAAGACATTAAGACTCACAACCTACCACAAAAGGTGTCTGAGCCCAGTGACCCTGAGAACCAACACCCAGAAGAAGATGGTCAGGAAGTCGCACAAGATGTACCAGCAACAGAATATGATGGAGTCCAATTTAAGAGAAATACGCCAGGAGAAGTATCCAAACAGAGCAGCAATCCAACACAGGTGATCCCCAAAGAAAGCGGTAAGGCAGTCAGGAGTCAACGTGACACCAAATTAAGTGACCATATGGCACAGAGGCCATCTGAAGATGAGGAACGTGCTATAGAAAAGAGTATTAAGACACATTCCACAACACAGGATCCATTCCCACAAAAAGAAGACAGAGCCATGTTGGAGCACACTGATTTGCCAATAGAAGTTGTTTCTGGGAAACCATCTCACACACAGAAAGTTATTGAGCTTATGGATGATACTAGAATATCTGAAACTCAAGAACCAGAAAAAGATTCGGGCAGAACACCACCCGAAACCACACATTTAGAGGACACCAAGGCAGACAGAACATCTGAAACACACGAATTGCCAGCGCAAGAAAGAAAACATGAAACACAGAACCAGTCTGCCCAAAGTGGGAGCAGAAATGATTCAGAAACATCTAGTAGAGGCAAACAGGAGGAGGGGAGGAAAGACCATGAGAGAAAAACTGGACCCCCAGCACCAGAAGCCCAAACACAGGGTGAGAAGTGTCAAGAGGTCTCAGGATCATGGAGGGGAAAGGGTGCTGAAAAGGATTCTGGTACACAAGGGCTAAGCTCAGAAGAAGGAAATCAGAATCTCCCTGAAATAAAGGAAGAACCCATCTCAGGAAAAGAGGCAAGACACAGTGAGGGAGACACAGCAGACACATTTTTGATCAACAAAAACAGCCCTGCAGCTGAAGAGACACTGGGAACAAGAGAAAGTTCACAGGAGCTGGCCCCACTTGAGAAGCAATCTCAAGGGAAAAATCAGAGAGCCACCAGGACTCCTGACAAGCCAGTCAGGAAGCAGGACCACAGTGAGGGGGAAGACCCTGAGGTAGCAGTTCCACCGAGTGGTGAGGGTTCCTGTGAAACTCCCATCAGCCTGGCTCCAGAGGTAGGCAGCAGCAGCTCGGATTCAGGGGAACTACAGGTGCCAGGGGATTTGCAGAGTCAGGAAGACACCCATAGAGATGCTAAGCAAGGAAGTGACAATAACAACCCAGATCCCCAGAAGCAGGGGAGAGCGCCAGGCGAGAGCAGCAGAGTGCAGGAGGCTGTAGTGGTGTCGATCCAAGAAGACAGACAGCTCCCAGAGGAACAGGAACAGCCTGCCAGAGGGGAGCAGGGTGGTCCAGGGGCAGCTGTGGAGCCCAGTGAAGGAGGGGAGGTACAGGAGTCCACAGCAGGAGGTGAAAACAGAAAATCCCCAGAGGCAGAGAGTTCCAGGGCCCAGTGAGTCTACTAAACGTTTATCTATGTAGCTTGCTGGGAACACTGAGTTAAAGTCGATAATTAAATATCCTGATGATCAATTTCTTTTGTTGGTTCACTTCTTCCTTCATTCTCCATCTTGGGAGACACTAACAGAAACAAGCACAATCAATTACTTGTGGTTTTTTTTTTTTTCTCTTTCTCTGAATACCATAATTAGAGAACGATGCTTTCAAGTTTAGCAGTGATCCAGGAGTAGTTATCATATATTTCCTGAAGCCAAAGCACCAACCCCGTTCTCTTAGCATTCTGTTCTGACTTAATATTTTCCCAGTTAACTTATACCTCTTAGAAGAGGTACATTGTCTTGGGTACCATACCAAGGAATATATCAGATATGTGTATGTTATGTGTATTTATGTATAGATTATCTAGGTACTCTCCACTTGACACACCTAAAGACCTGTAACCTCCATGGCTTTGGACATCCCAGCACCAGGCACTGACAACTGCCTGTCCAGAAATGCTCTCTTCATGATCTATCTCTACCTCCCTTGTGAATCCATCATCTCCAGTTTCCAAGACTGTGGGGCCTTCTAGGCTTTCTCCTTTGACATCCACCCCCGCCCCCTACCCATATATATGTTATTAGCTACACTGATGCCCTCAATCTGCTTGTTCAGACCTGACTCCACATGTTAAGCCCACCCTACAAATAAGTTGTCACTTCTGAGATTGTCAGCCCCTGCCCCCTAGACTAGAATGGTTCTCTTCATTTCCTTTCTTCTGCCATTCCCTCAATCCCCATTCCATCAGAGTTCAAAGACACAAATACCAAAATCATCATTTGCCTTGCTTCTTTTTTAATCTTTATATCTAATCCACGACAGTATCTTTTGACGAGGTTTTCCTATAAATACATCTTCCAGATAGCTCTTTCATCTCCACCCCATATAAATCCATCTTCTGGATAAACCATCTTTTCACCATTATATACAAGACTTCACATATCTAAACTAGTGTCTCTCCCTCCCATTTTACCAAATGTCTAAGTGTTTTCTGTCCTATGGGGTCCAACCCCAATGACACTTCACTCATTATAAAATCTTTATTTTAAAAAGTGCATGATACAGGCTTGGAGAGGTGGCTCAATGGTTATGAGCACTTGCTGTCTTCTAGAGGACCTGAGTCCAGTTCCCAACACCCACATCAGGCAGCTCACAATTGTCTGTAACTCCAGCTCCGGGGAATCCAATGTCTTTGGTCTCCTCAGGCCTGGCACACATGTGCATATCTACATGCAGATAACACACCTATACATGACTGAAAAGAAACCTTTTTTTTTTTTGAATCTGTGGTAGTGTCAGATACTGGGTATGGCATTTAGGGTATAACTGAAACCAGGACAAATAAGAACTCGTCACCTTGGAGCTTACATGATAGTAAGGGAAGGGAGAGCCAAACAGTAGAATAAGAAGCAGACAAGGGAGCTCCAGGGAGCACAGCAATGAAGAGGACAGACCGTGGGAGTGGTGATGGGGAGGTGAATGTCAGAAGCACAGCCTTAACCCTGTGCCCCCTCTAGGTTCCTCCTGCCCAGCAGATCTAAGCTCCCTACAGTCCAGAGTCCTCACTTGGGCTTCTGCTCTTAACTTTCTCCTGAGTTTTAATTACAAGTGTGCTAGTCGAAACATCCTTCTCAGTGCATAGACTCTTTGGTGGCAAGATTTACAAAGTGAACATCTTACTGTTCTTCCTGAGCCTGGAGTTTGACCTCAGATATCTATTATGGTTTCAGTAGGTGTTTGTTGAGCAAGCAAATGAATGGCTGCTACATTTCAACATCCTCTTCACTAGGTTCCCATTGCCAGTCCATTCCCATTCAAGCACTCTTGAATTTTGCAAGACACTGTTTTCATCTCTTTACCTCCCTCTATTTAAGAACTCTTAGTGACACCTTATACTTTCCCGTGTACCACATCAAGCCTAAGCTGACCAAACTCTCTCTATTATATCCCTCTAATTACAATTGACCACCACTTCCTGCAGAAATCTTTCTGAGAACATCAGCTTGCTCATCTAATTGTCTAACCACTACTTTGATCATATCCTACTAAGTTTATAGGGACATTAATGGGATTGAATGCATGTAAGTGTATTTATCAAGCACTGGTTATATGCAAGCCACTGTGGTAGACATAGGCATGCTCAAGTGAATGGGAAGGTCATGGTCCCCACCCTCATAAAGGATACAGCCCTGCATAAGACAACTGGAAAGTCCTGCAGAGAGCTAACTAGAAGTTAGCAGTAATGCGACTTCCTCCCACCTCTATGCTGCTTGTTCTTGTGGCTCATCCTCCCTGAAGCTCTCTTCCTCTTCCTCTCTACTTCCAACTCTACCTTGTCCTTGAAGCCCTAGACAAAGTCATACTTCCTGTAGTAATCTCGTACTGATCCACACACAGCCTGCATCTCTCAGATTAGTGCTCACTGTATACTAGTTTTTACTAATTGCTCTCTCAATATTATTTCCCCAATTGCACAAATTATAAGCACTAAAGAAAAGGAATCATACCACTCCAGCACCTCAACTGTTCCCGGGTGCTTCCTTACCTTCTCTTAAGATAGTACCACCTGTGTAAGTGTCATCTAATCCACATAGCAGTCCTGGAGAAATGGAAGAAACAGAGATAGTGTCCAGAATAGACAAAGAATGCCTATAGAATTAGGCAACAGAATCTGAGAAAACAGAAAATGGAAAAAGGTATTTAAAACACATGAGAGAGGACATCAAAACACCAGTGAAAATTTTTTCAGTCTTATTAGATAGAGGTCAGATGAATGCAGAACAAACCACAGAGATCTAGTCACACCCAATACATGTCTGAAATTGATGGTTATATCAAGTGTGAGCAGAGACTTAGAGCAACTAGAACTCTCATCCTGAAAAGGAGAGTAAGCATACAACGATCCTTTAAAGACATATATGGCAATAACTACTGCAGGGCAAATTTTATACCTACATAATTCTACTGCAGAAATGGACTCAACCCAGAATGCCATTAACCTGAGCATTCAGGAAACTGAGAAAGGGGATCAGGAGGAGTTCAAAGTCAGCCTAGGCTACATAGCAAGATTCTATCTCAAAAAAAAAAAAAAAGAGAGAGAGAAAAGAAAAGAAAAAAGGAAAGATAAAAGAAAGGAAATGACTGCTCCTAGGTTTGGTGGAGGAGAAAGTTTATTTAGTTATGTGGGAGAGCATAGCCAGAAACCGCGACACCTAGGAGAGTACAGAGTGGACATGACCCTGTGAGCCCTGTGAGGAGAGGAGGGAGGAGAAAGGCGAGGAGAGAGGGGTACCAGGTGCAGCAGCCAGGAGGTCCAAAAGAGAGTCCAGAAAGAAACCAAAATAGTTGAATTATACAGGGAAGGGCAGCTGAAGTTTAGGGTAGTAGGTGAGGTATGCTAGCCTGGAGGGCCCTGTAACAGGAAGGGACTAGGGGATTCAGGGAGAACCTAGGGGCCAGGTCTGCTTTGATATGTTAAATAGGCACCTCTGTCATTTATCCTGGGTTTGAAACCTAACACCAGCATGGTTCACAACAGCTCAAAAGAGAAAGCAATCCAAAGGCCCACTAAGTAAAAAAAAAGAAAAAGAGCAGTATATTGTGCTATATACGTACAGTGAATGATTGTACAAAAATGAAACCACAAGAATTAAACCTATGTGCCACAAAAGACTTTCAGAAGCATGATGCTGAAAAAAAAAAAAACAAAACAAAACAGAGCCAGACACAAAATCCATCATGCTGAATGACTACATTTACATAAGGTTCACAATGAGGGAGAAACTAAGTTGTAGTATCAGAAATCAGAATAATGTCATCACTAGGAAGGAGGGGGCAGAGAATGGGCAGTACCAGCATTAGGTGACATTTTCTGTATGTTGATCTGGGTGGTGTCTACTTTGTGATAATTCATTATGGTGTACACTTGTGATTTGGATATTATACTTTAATAAGAACATTTGCTTAAATAAATGATATGTAAGAGACTGCCCAGCAAACCATGTGGCATTTCTGTGGCATTTCTATTGCATTTTAAGTGCCCAACTCCTACTGACTATCAAAACAATGCTGAATAAAAATTGACAGCTGCTCCTCCAGATGTCAGGATGCAAGTTTCTAAGAACAGAGTAAAGGAGGGACATGGGAGTGATGAGGAACACAGGCTCTGGACCCAGACTGTGCTCAGAGTAAACTAAGTCCTAGGTCTGTCCAGATGCAGTTTGTTCTTGGACAACTAACTCCCTTAGCCTCTCTGTGCTTCATTTTGTGCATCTGTCAAAAAGAAAATGTTGCATAAAAGGACTGGAGAGATAGCTCAGTGGTTAAGAGCATTTGTTCTTGCAGAGGACCAGGGTTCAATTCCCGATACCCAAGTGGTAACTCAGCTATCTGTAACTTCAGTTCCAGGGGATCCAAAGCCTTCTTCTGACTTCCAAGGGCATCAGGCACACACAGGGTGCACATGCATATATGCAGGTAAAGCATTCATACACATAAAAAAAATATAAAAAAAGTTGCATAAAAACTCAAATTCACCAAGCAACCCTGAATTACCTAAGGAACCCGTTTGTAGGAACCCCTAAACCTCAGATTATGAAGTAATGTACTTGTGTCTGCAGAAAAACTACATGAATTCTAGAGAAGCTAGGTAACTTTCCATGGTCACTTAGGACTCAGCAGGCAGAGCCAAGGCTTGTCCACAGGCTTCCTAACCTCCAAGCCATCTCCTTTCGTTACTTGGATTTGCATCCTTAGGTAGCAGATACCCCAGCATGTCTTTCCTTCCTTGCTCCATTGCTGTAGAACATTCAGTTTCGGCATCCATACATCCAAATGGAAGACAACCCAAATGGCAAAGGGTACTACAGGCTTAAAATCCACCTTTCCTTCCAGCCCAGCTTTCCCCGGGAGACATCCTGCTGAGTCAGGGACAGCACTGATGACTCCTGAGATTTTGACGAGCCCATTGAAGATGCCAATGTCCTGAATACCCCTGATCAAAGCCTCCCAAGAGGGCAGGCGGAGGCCAGATTCCCAAAGCCAATCAGAACCACCTCATAATTACACCTAATACCCATTCTGCATGCCCTGCTGATCCACATGAAAGGTCACGCCACTTGTAGTCATTCTTGATGCTCTTACTCATGGAGGGCAGAAAGTCAGGGATTCTGATGGACAGAAATCTGACCTTGCTCATTTCCCTGCAGAAATGTGGCTGCCATCTGTCCAGGAGAGGAAACTGCTCTGGCATCTCCATTTTCAGGTCATCTTGCCTGACACCTGTTCTTCTGGATTGGGGAATACAAAAATCAACCCCCCAACACAACACCTGGAGAACCAGCACACTGTATTCTCACCAAAGACCATAATGTGACCCGTCTGCTGGGAGAACCATCTTTATAGGCATTTGTAAGGGAAGTATAAATCCATTATTTCTCAAATATCCTAAATTCTACCCAGAGCTGGAAGTCTGTTTTGTTTTGTAAGACAAGGCCTTGTTATGGAGTCTAGGCTGGCCCTGAACTCAGAGTAGTCTAGACTTGCAATCCTCCTGCCTCATCCTCCTTTGTGCTGGTAATACAGGTAGGTGTGTTACCAAGCTGGGGGTTTAAATCTTAATGCAGCCATAGGGGGAATTATATTGATCTGCTGGCTTCAGAACTGGCTTCCCTGTGTTACATATTAAAGTCACAGCCTCAGTTTTTATGCTCATTGACTAAAACTCAACCACACTATTATTATTCAGGACACATGACATAGCCACTGCCTTCTCTGGCAAAGCACTGTTGAGAACTTTGTCCATCTCTTTTATCACAAGAGTCACACTTTTATGATGTCCCATATGAGATATTCTTTTTTGGACTTCAATACTAAATATCTCTTTTTCCCCACAAAAAGAATGGAAATTCTATCATTTCCCAATCTTGTGAGCAAAGGGCTGATGGTGGTTCTCCTGGGAACTGCTGCCAGAGATCTCTGACTCAATACTGGGGTGCAAGGACAGCAATTGTCCCAACCGTTGGGGTTGGCAAATTGAATTCTCTGTTTCTCTACTTCTGATTCTCTTTATTTTACTGTTCAGCTGTTACGTGTCTTATTGCACACATTGTGTTTTGCCCTGCCCCTGTGCCTGTATTTATGATGGCCACTTTGGCTTGGAGGAACAAGTTGGATTTCCTCTCAGCCAAACTCCATGTTCTCTTGGGAGCTTTTCCAAGTGTATTTTTTTATTTTCTATTCCTCTAATAAAATACTCGTGGTTGGGAACTTTCTAAGGAGAACCTATCCATCAGCTCCCAGCTCTGGAGATTCAAAGGAACAAAACATGGAACCAGCATCTGTTCAGCTCTGGTTAGAAGATTATAGGCCAGCAGCTCCATACACATGCCTCAGGAGCCAGTCACATAGTGTTGAGACAGGGCCTCTCATTGGCCTGGGGCTGGCTGGCGAGCCTCGGGGATCTGTCTCTGCCCCCCAGTATTGAAGTTACATGCTTGCCCCACTACACCTGTTTTTTCTTTCCCTTGAAGGTTCTGGGGATTTCTTCTTCTTCTTCTTCTTCTTCTTCTTCTTCTTCTTCTTCTTCTTCTTCTTCTTCTTCTTCTTCCTCTGCTTCAACACAGAGTTTCACTGTGTATTTGTGACAGACTGGGCACTTGCTCTGTAGACCAGTCTGTCCTCAAACTCACAGAGATCTGCCTGCCTCTGCCTCCCTAGTGCTGGGATTAAAGGTATGCACCACCATGCTGGGTGTGTTTTTGGAGATCTTAAGTCAGCAAGCACTTTTCTGACTGAGTTACTTCCCCAGGCCTGTAATGATTTTTAATAATAAAATAAAAATTTTCCTCCTAGGCTCATGACAATTAAGATGGTTAGAACTAAGTAGGAAAGGCCCTTATATTAGCTACTTTGCTATTTCTGTGATAAAATACCATGACCAAGACAACTTATAGAAGGAAGGGTTTATTGGGGCTTACAGCCCCCAGAGGAATAAGAGTCCATCACCATCTTGGCTGGGAAGCATGGTGACTGGGCAGTAAGCTGAAACTAAAATCAAGAAAGAAAAATGTAAATATCTTAGAATTAAATAACAATCAAAACACTACATACTAAAACCTAAGTGATAAAAATGTAGGCAGTCCTAAGAGGGACATTTATAGCTCTATGTACCTATATCACAAGCTCATTGAGATCTCAAAAATATCACTTAATGGTATACTTTAAGTCCTTAGAAAATTAAGGAGAAGCCAAACCCCAAATTAGTAGGCAAAGAACAGAAGTGAACATGAAGGAAAACAACAAACAAACAAACAAGCAAACAACAGCAACCCAGTCAAAAACTGAACTAAAAAACGGAACAGAGAGTTCTCAAAAGAAGAAATACAAATGGCCAAGAAACATTTTTAAGAGTGTTTGACATCATTAGTCATCAGAGGAACGCAAATTAAAACTATTCGGAGATTCCATCTCACTCCAGTCAGAGTGATTATCATCAAGGGAAAAATGACAACAAATGTTGCTGAGAATGTGTGGAGAGCATAAATTGGTGCTGACACTATGAACATCAGTGTGGAGCGTTCTAAAAGATAAAAATAGAATTATCATTTGACCCAACTATACTACTCCTTGCCATATACCCAAGACTCCATATCCTACCAGAGATACTTGCACATCATGTCTACTACTACTCTATTGACAATTACTAGGAAATGGAATCAGCTTAGATGCCCATCAACTGATCAGTGGGTAATGAAAATGTGGTGCCTATGTGCAATTGAGTTTTACTCAGCAGTACAGAAAAGAGAAATTGTGAAGTTTCCAAGAAAATGGATGGAACTGGAAAATATTCTACACAGTGTGGGTAGCCCAGTCCCAGAAACAGAAAAACTCTCTGTTCCATCCATTCAAGTTTTTAGACATGCTTGAGTTGGAGAGAGTGTTGAAAGAAGCCAGGAAGCAAGAAAAGAAGCAAGTGTGTGAGGGGAGATCCTAGAGATGGGACATATAGTGAAAACGTGTGATATGAAGGGAAGGGGAAGGGATTTAAAATGGGGGTGGAGGCAGGGGATAAGGGAAGGGAAAGGGGAAGGAAAAGGTTAGCAAAGGTTGAGGATGTGTGAAAAGGCCATACAGAAACCTAATACTCTCTAAGCTAACTGGAAAGTAGAATTATAAAAGAATTTGAACAGAGGTGTCTCTCATGGTTGGCTCCTTCTAGAAGCCATAATTTTGTTGGGGAATGGGGGGCATGTTTTGGTTTTGGTTTGAGTTGTTTTGTTTTGTTTTGTTTGAGACAGGATCTCTCTGTGTAGCCCTAGCTGTCCTGGAACTCACTCTGGAGACCAGACTGACCTCAAATTCAGAGATCCCCCTGCTTTTGCCTCCGAAGTTCTGGCATTAAAAGAGTGCACCACCATGCCTGGCCTAGTAATAGGTCTGCGGTTTGTTCCATAGTAGGAAATACAATGCCTGGTACTGTAAACTGCTAAAAAAAAAACAAAACAAAACAAAAAAAACAAACAAACAAAAACAAACAAACAAACAAACAAACAAAAAAACCAAAACCTATGGCTGGAGAGTCACAAGTCCTGGGGGGAACATTCTTCAGGCATTTTGCTGAATGGACATGTGGTCAAACTGCTCTATTAGTATTTGTGTTTACACCCAGAGACCAGTGCTGTTCTCAGCTGTGGTCACAGAGGCTGCTTTTTGCAACGAGTGATGACTAATAGCAAGACTCAGAATGAGTCAAACTAGCTTCCAGAGTCTTCTGGTTCAGGGCTCAGATCTCTCTTCTGGCATCCATGGTTTCTATCATTACTGGGTGTGGGGGTCCGTACTCTAAACATCTTGTGACTTCTGGCGTCTCGCTTGGATTTTTATTTTATCTTTTTCTAGTTGCTTGATTTTTAGCCTTCTTGTGTGCTGTCCCGGATTCTCAAATCTTATCCCCATTTCCTTTAATTCAGGGCTGAGAAAGACTTTATGCTCACATACCAGGACTTCGTTACTCATGACACCAGCAAAACGAGTTAACTGAAATGACTTACTCTCTTAGCTTTGTGATGCAGTTATTGAGGGATTTTCTCAGTTTTTCCAGACAGAAAATATTTTTCAATTACCGTTTACTTTTCCTTTACTTATGTCTTCTCAGTAAGCATACTCTTAAGTGGCATTTATGTTCTATTTTTTAATTCCCATTTTGGGTTTTTTGTTGTTGTTGTTGTTGTTACTTCATTGGATAATATTTTCTGACAGTATTTTTTTTTCTGTCCTTCTCTTCAAATATATGAAGGATTAAATGTAGCCAATTTAGTTTGAGGCTGTGAGTACTTGAATTTCAGCCTCATTTCTTCCCCTACAGTCATGGAACTCTGCTGACCTGAAGCTGGAGAGCAGGTTAATGGGCCACAGAAGAAGCCAGAGGAAGCATCCTGGTCCCAAAGCCTGACCATTACTTTCCCACTACCATTGTGGAGAAACCTATCACTTACCTGCCTTGCCAGGAGCCACATTTCAAAGTCCAGAAATGCCTTTGTGGCTCCAGAAGACACCTATCTTCGTGGACCTATTGTTCTCTGTACACTTTCTCCCCTTTAGTCAGAACAGCCTTCATCAACTACTCCCCCTCCCCCTGCCATACACATTAAGCAAAATTTGAATCCACGTGCTCTGTGTCTCCTCAATGAGACACATTGAGTTTTGACTTTCATTTCTCAGCACCCAGAAGTAACCTTCTCCTAACTGCTGCTAATGGGGACACACACAATTGTCCAGGCTATAGACAAAGCATTCCTTTTTATGTACATATTTATACTTTGAAATGTTTCACAGGCTGGGAAAATGGCTTAGTTGGCAAAGTGCTTGCCACTCAAGTATAAGGCCCAGAGTTCAAACTCCAAACCTGTGTAAAGGAAAAAGATCCAGGCATGGCTCATGCTTGTAACCCTGGCACTGAGAAGGGCCTACTCAGCAAGATCCAGAACTTGTCTCAAAAAACATGTTGAATGGATCCTGAAGAACAACACTCAAGGGTGACCTTTGACCTCCACACACTGGCACCCACACAAATGCACACCCATATGAACAAGCAGGAGCACACTTGTGCACATGTGAGCATGTACATTCACACACAGTAAAACAAAATGTTTTACAAGTTTCTTTTCAAAGATTGCATAAATCTAATATCAAAATCAACAAACTCCCCCAAACTAAAGCTCAATCTTATATACAAAAATAGAGATGAAAAGCCCCAACCGAAATAGTAGCCCCGAACACCGTTTCTCCTCTACTTTCTGGGGTGCTGTGAAAGACCACTCCAAGGCAATGTGCATGGGTCATTTTGTTACTGGAATTTTGGGGGGTCCCACCATAGACAACAGATAATACAGGAGAGATTTGGGTACCCTCTCAAAGTTTTAAGTCTCATTAATAAAATAATTTAAGTACAAACTCAAACAGAATCTCAAGGACAAATTCATTAGAGTTTAAAAGGAAAACAGAGCAATAAGCTGCAAACATCAGCCGTTCTCTAGATGAGAATGGAAGAGACAAGGGGACAGACATGCCATTTAAGCTGGCATGGCGATCAGACCCTTTAGGGAAGGAGTAAAGACCCTCAAAGTACCAGGAAAGGCATACTTGGGTTCCGATCAGTATCCTAAAGAGAGAAACAGAGAAACAAAACTGGGAAAGTTGCCTTTCTGATTCAGGCCACAGGAAGGTGGCTCCCCAGTCAAGCCTCACGATAGCTTGTGGGGACAGCACTGGGGTGCAGAAATTAGAAAGAAGCACAATATCTCATTAAAGGAAAAACTATTCTTCCTGTCTCTTTAGAGTGACTTGCTATGAATGCCTGAACCCGCCTTCCGAGGGGTGACACCCTGGCCAGGCAATTGGTCTGGTCCAGGTCCAGCTGGAATGTTAGGTCTGTACCCAGGCCAGAGATTTCAGTCTATTGACTGGGCAGGTTTTCTGAAGGGGCCTTGGATGCTACTCTAACAATTTCTGGAAGTCCCTGTTTTGTAAAGGAGACCCTTTACCCAGTCCATCCTGAACTCTATAGAAGAGAAAGCCTGGGGGACCAATTCTGTGGAGATGTGGAGTTTCTTGAAAGCATGTTACATTTTTTTTTTTATTGAAAACTTTGAAAAGGCAAATCTGTTTAAAATCAATAACATCATGTTTAGCAGTAAAACAGCATTCCACCAGTGTTTACAGAGCACCTCCCAAGGAGCAGGCATTGGTCTAGCTCAGTTTAGAGCCTAGTATTACACTAGTGTTTACACAGCACCTCCCAAGCCACATGCAGTGGCATGGCTCAGACTAGAGCCCAGTGACAATTACCATGGAAATTAAAAGATAAAAAGATCTATGCAGAAAGAATAGACATTATAAACAGAAAAGCAAGAACGAAACGCCCATCAGAAGTAGGGCAGGAGAAAGCCTGCTGCAGGAAGCCCATTGGAATGTGTCTCAAGCCCACAGGATTTTGCACCAAGACAGAAAGAATGGGAAAGCAAAGAAATTAGACACACAAATAAGAAAGAAGCAAAAAGATACATTATTGCTACTTAGGACAGCCGACAAACTGTCTCAAAAGATATCAAACATTTAGTAATATGTAGTTATTACACTTAATTTTAGCCAAAGTCTGAGAAGTGGTAAAAGGTAGTTATTGAATAAAAATATCCCCACATATAAAATGGTATCTTTCTTATATACCCAGAGAGCCTGATACATACATATAGTATATGTATATATTAGGGAAAAGATTTGGTTTACAACAATAATAATACCACAGCAGCATACTTAGGAGTGATGGATTTGAAATTGATTAGGGAACCAGTGGGTCATCAGACAGTCAGACTTCCTATGACAAGTGGACAGTTAAACTACTGATGATAAGGCGACAGAAAAACCAGAGGCCCTAGACAAACTCAGTAAGACCAGCAACCACCTAGCAGCAACGAATTTAATGGAAGACTGTGAGTCTCCTTCTACCTGCATTGTAACACATTGGCAAAGTAAGATCTTCACTCCTTGGGGATTTGTGAGTCAAGTGCAGCACATTTGAGCAATGGGAAAAGTGATGCATGTGCACTGAAAGTCTCTTATCTTTCAGGGAAAGGGCATGAGTATTCAGACCCTTCTCCATAAAATGAAGTGTCCTTGCTATTAGAGGCTCTGCCTGGGGATTAGCCTGATGGTCTCCTTTTCTGTAACAGAATTTCACTTGGGCTTCAGAACTAGCTAGTATTTGGTTTCTATCCTGTGCAAAGGAAACTTCCACCCAGCTGGTGGCAAGATTTGCCTATGATACAAAATTGGCCTAACGAGCATAAAAGAGATTATTGTGGTGGCTCCTGTTTGTAATTCCAACACTTGGGAAACTGAGGCAATATGAGATCATCATGAGTTTGAGGCCAGCCTGAGTTTATAATGAGTTGCAGGGTAGCCTGGGCTATAGAGTGAAACCCTGTCTCACAAGGAGGAAGAGGAGGGGAAGGAGGGGGAATAAAAAGAGGAGGCAAGGTGTAGGAAGAGGATGAGGAGGAGGAAGAGGAGGAGGAGGAGGAGGAGGAGGAGGAGGAGGAGGAGGAGGAGGAGGAGGAGGAAGAGGCAAAGCCTGACTGAGAACCTAGAACTCATGAAGAGGTATTTTAAAATCTGGATGCTAAAACTTGGGAGATGTTTCTCTGGGAAAGAAACAGAAGATGGGATGTGGATAAAGAAGGAGAAATCTAGGGCTGTCTGGCTTCTCTTATTTGATAAGGAGAAAGTGATGGAGAATAGGGAGTAGAAAACTAAAGAAAAATGAGGAGATAATTGGCAAAACTGAAAGCCGAAGGGCGGTGTGCATTCAGGGCCCGGGGGATGCCCGTAATGAAGGCACTGGCTGGATTAGCATGTGGGTGGGATGGGGTGGGGAGGGCCTGAATGAGCCTGTGTGGGACAGCCCTGTGGACTCTGCAGTACAGACAGCAAGCCTGTCTGCCAAGAGACAGGGCAGCAAGTTAACACACTGAACCCACGAGGAGAAACAAACCTCAGGGGTCAGGTCACCTCGAGACAGAAATGAACCAGGTGCAATCTCACTCACCACTCACCCAGCCCTCACATGCCACCCTCTGGAGGGGGGCCCAGTCCTAGTCTTTGGAAGTCCTTCTGTTTATATGTATGACTTTGACATCAGAGAGACAAAACTGTTGAACCAATCAGAGAATAAAAATCTATTATCTGCTTGTCACTGTAATAATTTCTAGAATGGCATTAAATCCCAACTCAATGGGCATGGTTCTTAAACAGCTCCTCGCCGTGCCGCTGTATTCTGATCTATATTGCCTATATCAACTGTAGGCATTCATTCAATAGATGTCATTACTTTTACGACTGAACCCTGACTTCTGTCTCCATTCATGGGTTGCAATCTCCCACTACCACCACTCCACACCCACATATCCTCCGTTTCACAGAGTCTATCCTCACAGACTCAGTCAACGCACCACGAAGTACATACACAGCTGCTCCTCTAACCATCACACAGAAAGTACCGGATCCCGGAAGTGTGCGCCTGAGACACACTGTGGTCTTATGGCTGAGGTTTGTGCGCCACCTTGTGGTAATTTGATGTAGTGTCCCATGTGGACCTAACTTGTTCCTAACAGAGATGGTTTATGTCTTCTTGGAACTTTATAAAGGGCACCGAGACTCTCTTCACAGGCTCACCTGTAACTTAGACTGTAAAGCAAAGAAGACTGTAGAGTTCCCAAATCCAGATCCTTTGCCAATACATACCGTTCCTTCTAAAATACCGAATTGTATGGTGAATGATCAAGGAGCACTTGAGAGTGGGAATTGAGCATTACATTAAATACAACCCTCCAATTTAAAATATGTATGGGCTATGAGGTGAGTGGTCAGAGGTGATGTGTGAAAAATTTTCTCTATTCCCTTGAGCCAGAAAGCCCCCCAAATACTACAAATCAAGAGGTTCAAATCTTTGTGTTCATTTTAAGAACACCCGTCAAACGTAGGTCATCAAAAACATGCATAATTTGGCCAGCTACGGACCTGAACATTGAAGCCTGTTTCTATTATTTCAGCACTACAGTAGCAGAAGTGGTAAACGTGACCAGGCCAGACAGTGGGCCAGACAATGGGTCAGGGGCCCCCAAAGAATTCTGAGTCCCTGTTACATATCCTTTTAAACGAAAAACATAGCCCTGAATTTAAAGGTTTCAATGGGGATTATACAGTCACTGAGCAGATTCAAATGAGCAAAGCACCCTGATGTGCCACTGTACCCACAGAGCCTGTGGATGGATTACTCCACTCATGAGTCTCCCTGATCACACCGAAAAACAAACTTCCCCCAAATCAGAAGGAAAGGACACCCCTCAAGTAGCAGGCTGATGACAAGAGACTAAACCTAACATAAATGATTGTTTTTAGTAAAGGAGAAAAGACAACCCTGGATTTCAGAAATACTAAAATGTGAGTAAATGAGTAGCTCAAGGTGGCTTTCGTTTTCGGTCTCTCCTGAGCAGGACATCATTGTTCCCCACAGTCTTGAATGTGCTTATTTCAGCACCCTTGATTCTGTAGAGAGGTTGTTCTGAGTTAACAGGGGTGACACTCATTTGCTCATGATCAAGACTGTAGACTGAGAATCGACTACCCATCTCCACACACAATCTTAGAGCCAGAAGCGATGCCCTTCCCCAGCCCACCTCCAGCACTAGCACGGGTGCTGTACTGTGTGTACAAAAGGAGGCAATCCTAATCTGATCATAAAATAGCTCTTTGGAGTGGAGTTTCAAAGAAAAATGTTTTGGGATAAACTTAGAATGAGAGTCCAGACCAGAGGATGCATCAGCTATCAAAGATGGCTGCCAGGGTTAGAAGAGACCACTCCGTGGTTAAGAGCATGGGCTGCTCTGGTGGAAGACCCTATTTCAGTTCCCCGCATCCACATGGTGGCTTATAACCATCTGTAACTCCAGTTCCAGGGGATCTGATGCTGTCTTCTGGCCTTCTTGAATACTTATGGAACATGGTGTACTTGCATACCTGCGGGCAACATACTTAAACACACAAAATAAAAATAACATAAAATAAATACTTTTTAGAAGTAGATGACAAACTTCCATGCACAGGAAGAAATCTAGGTTTTTCCAAGAGAAAAGAATGAGAAGGAACCCAGAGGTAGTAGAAGGCTGTGCAAGGCATGATGGGACCCTACCCAGGACACCTAGGCCTAAAAACAGTGCACCCTGAGATGGGCTGATAGAAATCTAAGGATAGAAGAGTTTAATTGTCAGTGTCAAGGAGCAGGAAGCCCATGTTGGAAGGCTACCATGAGAATGTGAGGATGAGAACCCTGGAGACCTAGAGAGATCACCTGGAAGGGTAGGGTGGCCTACTGCTCATGGATTTAGTGAAGAGATGACTAAAGAGTCAGAGAATATCTGGCTGATGCAAAATATATGTCTTGGGCTTTTACAAATTCTCACCTTATTTTACTCTACACTTTTAGTCCAAGATGACCAGCTCACCAACCACCTAACAGCACTAGTCTCACAAATGGCACCAATGACATTAACTAGCAGGTGTGACAAAGCCTATGTGGTAGTTTAGAGGAGAATGGCCCCAGAGGCTCACATGTTTGAATTCTTGGCCCTCCGTTGATGGAACTGTTTAGGAAGGATTAGAAGGCCTTTTTGGAAGAGGCCACCAGCCAACAAGACACAGAGGAAGTAGGAAAAGTAGGACATACAGAATGAAAGAAAGGTAAAAATCCCAGAGGCAAAAACATAGATAATATAAGTTATAAGAGGAAGTGGGACAAGCATAAGATAAGGCTGAGCATTCATAATTAATAATAAGTCTCTGTGTCATGATTTGGGATCTGGTTGGTGGCCCAAGAGAAAGCCTGCTACATTTGGCATTCCAACATGGGGCCTGAATTTCTACATAGGGTCTGAGAAAGCTGGGGAAAAAAAGGATATGGCTCCTTTAAGGGGATCTGCTGTACAGTGAGCATTTGAGTAGCTAGTACCTTAAAGTAGAAACAAAAAACTAAATAAAAACGCCTGCCACAGTGCAGACACCAGCTTCCTAGAGCTGGGGCAGTTAAATGCAGCTCCTGACTAAATGCTTAAATGGGCTTAAGGCTCAGCTCTCACCAACCCAAGGAGGAGAACTAACTGGGAATGGCATGGACTCTTAAAATCTCAGAGTCTACTCCCAGTGACACACCTCTTCCAAAAAGGCCTTCTAATCCTTCCCAAACAGTTCCATCAATGGAGGGCATCTCAATCTTATGGACACACATAATTGTGGATAGTCTAGAAGATGGTTTCTTATTTAACTGTATAATTTTTATGAATAGAGACATACTAAAATACGCTTCATATTAGGTCTATTGTTCCATGTGGACTGTAGACACTTAGAGGTCTTGTTCTCCATCCTTAGCCACTGACAAGGCAAAACTGGCCAGACAAAGTGTCCTCGTAGAACTTTCACAGAGCGGAATTGCAGGTGCCTGGCCTTGTTAGATCAAAACCCTCCAGAAGAATTAAAGCAAACTAGAAGTGACAGTGCAGGTGTCTGGCCTTGGTATATCTTAGTCCTTCAAGGGATCAACAGCACCTGTGTTGCCCTAAGCTTCCTCCCCACTCAGATTCAAAAAACAATTAACACTTTGTATTTATTTCTATACCAGTTTTTAATGCAAGATTTTAGGCCCAGTAGACTAATTATGTATGCATAAATCCTGAGATTCAGGCAATTAACAGAAAAAGGCTGTTAACTGACTAACCATGTCTGGATATTTTTAATCATATAAAATAGTACACATATTCTTTGCCCTTTCCTTAAATCTCTCATTGGTTTAATTCCTTCCCTTGTAACCCTTGTGGCTATCCCTTTAAGAGATAGCCAGAACTTTTTACAACCCACAGCTGTTGTCAGTCACCAATTAAGCTGACCAAGTCTTTGCCAAGTGTGACTCTTATCAGAATACTTGTCCAGGAGAGTTTACTTTGTAGTTTTTACTAACAAGTTGCTAATGAATGGAGATATATATTCTTGGAGGAGAATGAGAGAAGAACTTAGAACAATGAGAGAACAGCAGAAGGGACAGAGAGGATCTAAGTATGAGAACAGAAAAGAAGCTATGTAGATAGAAGTGACTTAGAAGAACAAAGTGAAGAGACTAAAGAACTCAGTGTACTTAGATTCATTTGATATCCCTAAATTTAGATCCTCAGCTGGTTGTTAGATTCTTCCACAAACCCTGGGAGAAAACAAATAGGGGCTGAATCCCTTTTGTTTTTGATAGAAAATGGAGTAATGAAATTTATAGGAAAAAAATGAGTGGAACTGGAAAATACTACGCTAAGTGAAGTGACCAAGCCTAGAAAAACAAATGCTGCATATTCTCTATTATATGGATCCTGGCTTTGAACTTTCAGATCTGTGTTTAACCTGACATGTCTGGAAGGACAGGAAACTAGAAAGGAGACATTATGAGGAAGAAGAAGGCAGGGGGGGCTTATGGGAGGAGACAATGCAACAGGACCCTAGACATTAGCAGGCCCTCAGACCTTAGCACAAGTAACTCCATGATGGAAGTACCATTCAGGCTGTAAAGCCCAGTTCTTAGACTGCACCAAGTGTCAAAACTAAAACAAAGGCCTAACCCATCAAATGTGGAATTTTCCTTTACAATGTGAATATATGTCACTATGATTGGTTTAATAAACAAGCTGACTGACCAATAGCTGAACCAGATAAAGTTAGGTGCGAGAGCCTAACTGAGAATGCTAGGAGGAAGAAGGGTGGAGTCAGTATCATGAGCAGACACAGAGGGAAGCAAGATGGGCATGCTGTACTGAGAAAAGGTACCAAGTCACATGGCAAAGCATAGATAAGAAATATGGGTTAATTGAAAAATGTAAGAGTTAGTAACAAGCCTGAGCTATTGGCTGAGCATTTATAATTAATATTAAGACACTGAGTGGTTATTTGAGAGCAGCTGCCAGCACAGGAAAACTCCACTTACACTCAAAGTCCATAGTTCTGACCAGTTCTCTAAATGTACTAACCTTGCTTTTGTTTTTACTCCTGTAATTCTGCTTCTGGCCAGCTGTTCTTGTTAACTGAATTGTGTCAACCCAGAATATGTTTTTTGTGCTTAAAATCTCACCCTGAGAAAGGCTCAGTGCTATACCAGGATCCCGAACACCCAATGTAGTTGCAGGCCAGTTGATAAAGATTTTCTATTGGCTTAAATCCATGTCCCAGCAGTCTTCTCTGTCAGATACTCTACAACAAATACAGAACACATGTGATATGAAAGTAGAGTGTGGGGATTCTGGGAATGGAAGGGTTTAAACAGGGATAGGAGTGGAGAGGTGAGAAAGAGGAGTGTTAGTGAGGAAAGATAACCAAAACTAAGGATGTATGAAAAAGTCATAGAGAAACTCACTATTTTACTAACTAATTTAAATATATAATTAAAAAAAAGAGAGTTTGAACAGAGGTACCCTGCATGAGTGGATATGGTGCTCCCAGAAGCCATAGGTTAGTAAATGAAAGCCCCAATACCAGGCACGAGATACCTCCCCAGGAACTGTTGGTCAGGGAGACCCCAGTGGGGTCATTGCCGTTGTTCTTATTTGCCCATCAGAACCAGATGGTAAGATCTGCTACTGAAAACACACCTTGATTGTAAGCCATAGAAAAGTCAAGCCAGAAGTGAGATGGAAAAGAGGTTCCCGCGGGTTAGCTTTCTCAGTGCTGGAATATACTATGCAGGATGTTGGGGGAGAAAAGCTGGGGATGGTCTTAGCCAGCTGTGAACCCTGTGAGTTATAAAAACACCTGCTGTACAAGATGTGCCCATTGGGCAATACCACCTACTGACTAAATCTGAGGCATACTCCTCAGGACAGCATCCATGCTGGGCACTGTAAACCTAGTGAAAAGTCCATGACTAGGAAGGTTTTAGGACCTACAGTGGAGAACCTCTCCTGATTGCTGATACTGTCAACTTAATGGCCTGGAATCACCTAGGGGAGAGCCTCCAGGTGTACCTTTGAGGAATAATTTTAATTAGGTTAGCCCTCCCATGTCTATGAGGGGTTGTTTTGATTAGGTTAATTGAGATGCGAAGACCCACCCTAAAACTGGATTTGGGTCCTGGACTGGATAACAGAACGCTAGCTGAGGGGCTAGAGAGTTGGCTCAGTATTAATGAGCACAGTTGCTCTTGTGGAAGAGCCAAGTTTGGTTTTCAAAATCAACTCTGTGTGGCTCAAAACTGTCTGTTACTCTCTCTGGGGGGATCCAATGCCTCTGGTCTTCTAAGGCACCTGTAGTCATGCTCACATGCTCACATACAAACACACTCACACATATAACTAAAAGTTAAAAAAAAAAAGTAAATGTTTAAAACCTAGCAGGAGCACACATCACTCTCTTCTTGGCTGTGGATGCCATGTGAACAGCTGCTTTGAGCTTCAGTTGTCTTGAAGTCCCCACCATGATGGCCTATGCCCTAAAACTGTGAGCCAAAATCCTTACATAACTATACTTTCTCATTGGAACTGCCAGCCCACAAATAACAACATGGAGACTTATTATTAATTATGAAAGCTTGGCCTTAGCTTAGGCTTTTTTCCAACCAGCTCTTATAACTTAAATCAACCTGCTTTTATTAATCTATGTTCTGCCACATGGCTCAGTTACCTCTACTCTGTACCATATGTCCAATGTCTTGTCTCCCTGGCATCTCACTGGTGTAATCCTTGTGCCTAGCTTCCTCCCTCTCTTCCTCTCTCTTCCTGGAAACCCTGCCTATATTTGTGTACACTGTAAAGTTTTGTCTCTGCCTAAGACACCTTCTGATTGGTTTAATAAAGAGTTGAATGGTCAATAGCTAGGCAGGAGAGAATAGATGAGACTTCCAGGGAGAAAGAGGACTCTGGGAAGAAGAAAGGCTATTTCACCAGCAGACTCAGAGCAAGTTGGATGTGCCATACTAAGAAGAGGTAACCAAGCCCCGTGGCAGAATGTACATTTTAAAAAATATGGGTTAATTAGAATATAAGAGCTAATTGGGGAAAAGCTTAATCTAAGGCCAAAATTCCATAATTAATAAGTCTCCAGGTCATTATTTGCTGGCCAGTGGTCCAAAGGGAAAGTACTACTGCAGTAATCTCATGAACACCTTCCCCATCCAAAACTAACTATTGACAAGGCCAGTCTTGCACAGGCCCAGTACGTGTAATTACAGCTGTTTACTGTTCCCGCTTGCAACAGTGTGGTGCCGAGAACATGACATTCTGCACGCTTTCTCCCGGTCGGTCTTCTTGCTCTTCTGTTCTTTCAGCTCCCTCTTCTGCAGTGTTATCACAATCTCTTGAGCCTTAGCGAGTGTGATAGGGCTGAATCCTGAACCATCACTTAACCTTAGCATCTTGGACAGCCTTGTGCCCTTATTTGTTGCTGTTCACCACAAAGAGAAACATCTCTGATGAACCCCCAGAGCAGCTTTTGTCTTTGAGTATAAACACAGATACTCAGAAGGCAGTTTTTATGACATGTCAATTTAGCCAAGCAAAGGTAGTAAGTTCCTCTCTAGGGCTAGAACCTCCCCAGTAGTCTGTTTTTTACTTGGTTCACAATACCAAGCATCCATTCCCTCCTGTGGAGCAGGCCTCAGAACAATCCAGCCACCATTTCACAGCTGGGCATGTCTTGCCTGGCAGGCTGGCCTTGTAGTTCTTCAGGTTCACATCTGGGTAAGACCTCTGATGGCTCTTCTCCCCCAGCAGCCTCCATAGTTCCTTCCAACACTTTGAGAAAACTACCTTTACTCTGAAAAGTTATTCAAAGAGTGGGGAAAGCCTATTGCTTCATTACTTATTATCTGTGTACTTATCTGACAATAAAATATGATCAGAGTGCTTCATCACAGGCCACAGTTATTTGACAGGAAGACTGTGTCTAAAGGAAAAAGAATCACTCACAAAGCTTGTAGTCTTGTGAGTAGAAATTTTTTGCTTAAATGCGCTCTTCACTGTTTCTTATTTCTGAAGGATTCTTTCTTGTTCTGGAATCGCTATTTATTATATTACCACGGCAGATGTTTCAGAGGGCAGCTCTGCCCGTCACTGTGTCACCAGAGCTTCACCAGACAGACACATTTTTGCTTGTTTCTAATGTTCTTCATACATGAGGATGAAGTCGAGACTTAAATTTTATTAGTTGCAATATTATAAAGACAATGGCTGATGACAAAATGAGACTTTTAGGTAGCGTTATTCTGTTTCAGTCTTTTGAAAAGAAAGCTTGGGGCTGGTCTTGTGGCTCATGGTTAAGAATACCTGCTGCTCTTGTAGAGGACCCGTACTCGGTTCCCAGAACCCATGTTGCAGCTTACAACTATCTGTAACTCCAGTTCCACTGGATCTGATACGCCCTCTTCTAGCCTCAACAGGCACCAGCATGCACACGGTACACAATATATACATTCAAGGGTAACACATAAAGTAAAAATAAATAAATCATAAAAAGCAAAACTTTAAGGAATAACATTTAAAAGTTCTATTAGTGTTATGAGCAACATATAAACAGACAAATATTTTGTCCTTTTATTTTTGAAGTAAAAAATCTTGCAGTTACAGGTACTTTGTGTATATAAGTAATACTTTGGAATTATATTATTTAATATTAGACTGATGTCATAACTGTAAAAACTGAAGAAGGCATTGCATCTGTTTGTGAATCCTTTATTTCCTACTAAAGTAACTGAAAAAGATTATAACACTAGCATGTGAACTGCCTTTCCTTGTAAGCTATTGAGTTGATTCCTCTAGTTTTGCTAAACATGGTTCATATTTTAAGCTTTTAGCCCAACACAATTTAAAAATTATGCTTAGGACTGGCCATAATGTACGTATTCTGTAGTGTTTGTGTGTAATTTTGTTAAAGAGGTATTTTCCCAGGCGCCTATTACTTGATTAGTCATTTGTTAAGATAATGCTACTCTGGTTAAGAGAGGTCAAATTACACATGAGAGATTGGGTTTTTGTCTTTTGTTTTTGATTTTTGCTGTTTTGAAATGAGGTTTTATGTATCCCCAACTTCCCTGAAACCTTCAGTGTAACCATTGGTGACCTTAAACTCCTGATCCTTCTTTTTCTACCCATATCCCTCCACACCCATACCAACACTCCTTCTACACTCAGCCCTGTACCCTTCCACACCCACCCCAATACTCCACACCTGCTCCTCCACCTCTCCACACCCAGCCCTATACCCCTCCATACCCACCCCTCCACACCAATCCCTATGCCCCTCCAACCCACCCCTCTACCCCTCCACCTCCACCCCTCCACCCCTCCACACCCACCCCTATACCCCTCTACACCCACCCCTAGTACAGAGATTGCAGATGTGCCACCATACTCCAGGGCAGATTTTTTTTTTTTTTTGTACCTATTCTTTTTTTTTTTTTTTTTTAATTTTTATTTTGCAATACAATTCAGTTCTACATATCAGCCACGGATTCCCTTGTTCTCCCCCCTCCCACCCCCCTCACCTTCCCCCCAGCCCGCCCCCCATTCCAATCTCCTCCAGGGCAAAGCCTCCCCCACAGACTGAGATCAACCTGGTGGACTCAGTCCAGGCAGGTCCAGACCCCTCCTCCCAGGCCGAGCCAAGCGACCCTGCATAGGCCCCAGGTTTCAAACAGCCGACTCATGCAATGAGCACAGGACCTGGTCCCACTGCCTGGATGCCTCCCAAACAGATCAGGCCAATCAACCGTCTCACCCATTCAGAGGGCCTGATCCAGTTGGTGACCCCTCAGCCATTGGTTCATATTTCATGTGTTTCCATTCGTTTGGCTATTTGTCTCTGTGCTTTATCCAACCTTGGTCTCAACAATTCTCGCTCATATAAACCCTCCTCATTCTCGCTAATTGGACTCCCAGAGATCCACCCGGGGCCTAGTCATGGATCTCTGCATCCAGATCCCTCAGTAGTTGGATGAGGTTTCTAGCACGACAATTAGGGTGTTTGGCCATCCCATCACCAGAGTAGGTCAATTCGGACTGTCTCTCGACCATTGCCAGCAGTCTGTTGTGGGGGTATCTTTGTGGATTTCTCTGGGCCTCTCTAGCACTTTGCTTCTTCCTATTCTCATGTGGTCTTCATTTATCATGGTCTCCTATTCCTTGTTCTCCCTCTCTGTTGTTGATCCAGCTGGGATCTCCCACTCACCCAAGCTCTCTTTCCCTCGACCTTCGCCCTTCACTACCCCCACTCTTGTCCAGGCTGTTCATGTAGATCTCATTCCATTTCCCTGTCATTGGGCGATCCCCGTGTCTTTCTTGGGGTCCTGTTTTCCAGGTAGCCTCCCTGGTGATGTGAGTAGCAGTCCAGTCATCCTTGTTCCACTTCTAGTATCCTGCTATGAGTGAGTACATACCAGGTTTGTCTTTCTGAGTCTGGGTTACCTCCCTCAGGATGATTTTTTCTAGATCCATCCATTTGTCTGCAAACCTCATGATGTCATTGTTTTTCTCTGCTGAGTAGTATTCCATTGTGTATATGTACCACATTTTGTTTATCCATTCTTCGGTTGAAGGGCATCTAGGTTGTTTCCATGTTCTGGCTATTACAAACAATGCTGATATGAACATAGCTGAACAGGTGCTCTTGTGGTGTGGTTGAGCATTCCTTGGGTATATGTCCAAGAGTGGTATAGCTGGATCTTGGGGGAGATGGATTCCCAATTTTCTAAGGAAGCGCCATATTGATTTCCAAAGTAGCTGTACAAGCTTGCATTCCCACCATCAGTGGAGGAGAGTTCCCCTAGCTCCACATCCTCTCCAGCATAAGGTGTCTTCAGTGTTTTTGATCTTAGCCATTCTGACAGGTGTAAGGTGGTATCTCAGAGTTGTTTTGATTTGCATTTCCCTGATGATTAGGGATGTTGAGCAATTCCTTAAATGTCTTTCTGCCATTTGAGTTTCCTCTGTTGAGAATTCTCTGTTTAGTTCTATATCCAGGGCAGATATTTTAAGTCAAATATTAGTGTTTTCTTCTATCTCTAGATTTCTGTGTCAAATCTAAACATTATTGTGTGAATTATGTAAAGTAGACTTGGTTTGTAATTCAGGGACATTTTATAACCAATAGATGCCAAGTGCTACATATATGACCAGTATAGACAACAATCAAATGTTTAAATTAGTTTTTTAAAACACCTTCTTATTTTCTCCACCTAGGAATTATCACATCATTATTATACTCAATTATACTAAAAAAGAGGGTTTTTGTTTGTTTGTTTTAAAAAGCAGTGATGATATTACACAGATTTTGCAAGGGAGAAAGAGAACATCACCATGGTGATGTCTATATCCTTCACTGTTGCTGTGGTGGTGGTCAAACCATCACAGCCTGCTTCCAAACAGTTTTGTGGTTTTTGAAGTTTCTAGTACAGAGTTAGGACACACTCAGGAATTTGGAACTTTCTTTTCTTCACATAAAGGCAAAAAGAACACTGGCCAAAGAACACTTTGTGTAATTACCAAATTAGTCACAAGATGGGTATGGAAGGCCATTGCAAACTCCAGCAGGAATGGTGAAATTGACCATGTGAGTGAAATTTTGTGCTATGAATCTTCTTCATATGGCAGTTCCCTGGAGAGTGAAGTATTTTCTTCCTGAGATACTTTCACCGCAGGGTTTGTGACATCTGTCTGGGGAAGGGGCGGGGGAGTGCCCATCTTCCTGTCTCTCTGCTGCATAGGTGTCTCTTCCAAAGACAAATGCTGAGGGAAGAAGGGATTGCCCTAGAGAGAAGACCACAGGTGGGTCAGACACCGGTAGCCATTGTGCTCCACAAAGAGCTTTCAAGTATCAATCGGTGACAGAGGATGTGGTGTTCTCATCCCACTAGTTCAAAGAACTGGGTTGTGCAAGAACGTGAATCATCTCATTTGGCGGAAAGGACAGGGTGTTATTCTTTCATCTCGTATGTTCACGCACCAGAACGTACCCTAGGTAGTTTCTATCTAACAGGACAGAAAACTGTAACTAGGCAACTAGTAGAAACAGATGTATACAAATAAAGCCTCCAACTGGATTGGCCATTTGAACTGATATTTATAAATGGTTTCCACTTACAGAACAAAGAGGACAGTCACCATTTTTCAACAAAAATCCAGAGCCATCGAAGACTTTTTTTTTAAATGAATTGCTTTTTATCAATGCAAGTGCAAGAAAAACAAACAAAAACAACAAAAAACCCGAAGAAAATACTAAGAGCCTGTTACAGATTAAATCTGGAATTGATACCTACAAGGTGAATATATTCCAGGTTCATGCATGAGAGTTCACAATGGTCCGGGGAGGTGTTGGTTGGTTTGGTTTTTGAGACAAGTTCTCACCTGGAATTTGCTAAGTCACTTTCAGTGACCCTCCCACCTCTGCCCCCCAAGAGACTACAAGCATGCTCCCCCCACCCCCACCAAATAAAGTTATTATCACTGACCCGTCCATAAGTTATATATAAAAATGATGTGACAGAGAGGGAGAGAGAGACACTGCTGGACTCGGATGTCAAGCAGCAACGATGATTTATTTTTTCTGGGGTATGTAGATTCCTTTAACTCTCAAGTTCCTCCTTAGTTGAGGAAGTGGGAAGCAGAGTGGCCTGAGTAAGACACGCCCATCCTGCCCACCAAGGCTACTTAATCTTCGGCTGTGTAGGTATGTGGGGGATGGGACACCACAACAGCACTTCCCCCTACCTGCTAGCTCTAGCATCATTAGAGGCTGAGGGCCGGTGCGGGTGGGCGGAAGGGCGGGGAATGGGGAGAAGGGGTGGTGGGGAGTGGGGAGGCGGGAGGGCGGTGTATGTAGGGGCGGCGGGGGATGGAGGGGCGGGGAAGGGAGGGCGGGGAATAGGGGGGCGGGAGGGCGGGGAATGGAGGGGGAGGAGCGGTGTTCTGAAGTTTCCATTGCCCGAGGTATGGCTCTTATCTCTAAATCTGAGTCTGGCTGCTGAAGTCAGGAATGCTACGTCCTGCATTCTGGCCCCTGAGATCCCGCACTCAGCGCACCTGGCGGGGCCCAGCGACCCACCCATTCTCTTTAGGAGGGAAGGGGCTGGTGGTGCTGATTCAACAAATCTGAGTCATTTCCTGGTCGTTGCTTAGACACTTCGACTCTGCTCCAGGGCAAGACATCACCCAGCGGAATCAAGAGCATTTTTTTCAGACTCCGTCATCAAAACCCATACAGTTTCCTGCCCCCAGCCAGCTCTCTTTAACGGTTCCCAACAGTGGCGCAGAGCATCCACTAGGCTCAAGTCTACTGTCCACCCGGCCGGACCCTCACGGGTACCCCAGTCTCAGGATACTTGCATCCTATCCTCTGCACACTCTCATAGTCCACTGAACTGACACCCAATGTCTGCGCAGTAAAAATACACAAAGTCGTTTTCCCAAGTGCGCACTGTGGTCCTTTTCAGTTCGCTTTTTTTGGGGGTGGGGGTGGGAGTTGCCGCTGGAATTGGTAATAGGCTGGCATTTAATTTACAGGAATCTGGATTAAAGGCGTGTGCCACCTGCCCTACGTTTACACTGAAAATTCAAACTGCTTAGCTCTAGCCCAGTGTTTGATTTTCTCTCTTCCAGTAGGCCACGCCCTCCAAACCACAAGGAGAGGCACTAATAACTATGCCATCAAAAGTAAAATACATCTTTAAGAAATGTTAACTGGGAAATGGCAGACCGTTCCAGCAACCCGGGGCTAAGAAACAGGTAATTCCTGTTCGCTGGCTTTTTGCCTTAGCTCTGCATCATGAGATGACTAAGAAACCGGATTCCCACCAAGTGCTGAGACCAAGAGGAAAGAATGAGAGCTCCTGGACAGGCTGGGAAACTCAGGAGGGAGGCAGCCTGCCTCAAACAGCGCCCAGGGGCCACTGCTCCACAAGTGTCTCCTCAAGGTGAGACAAGCATGTCTAAACACTACTGTTTCATGCCTGGCTTTCCAAGCAGATATGCTAGCTTACAATCCTAAGAAGGGACTTGTTTTCCACTCCCTTAAAGCATTAACCCTTGAGGGGCAATTTTGTAGAATCCCAAATTTCCCAACGCTCAAATCTGGAAGCCACTGGTGTTCGATCTGGGAGGTTTTCTTCAGCGATATCTAGGCCTACAAATGATCTGGAGCATTTCTTGGGGAAAAATAAACTGCGGTTGCTTTTCAATACCAACTCACTGTTAAACATCCGATGTTGTGTCTCTATAATGAAAGTCAACTTAGTTGTTAAGAAGAATAAGACCCAGGCATGGTGGTGCCTGCCTCAGACAGGAGGATGTAGCGGTCAAGGCCAGCCTGGGAAATTTGAGAAATCCTGTCTCAAGAAAAAAACAGAAGAGTTGAAGAAGATGGAAATGTGCACTAATATGAAAAGATGTCCAAAGCAAATCAGTTGGTGAGTGCACCAGTGACTGTGTATCCTTAAGTCCAGCAATCCCTGTGTTTATTGTTTTTGGTTAACATACCAAAAAATGGGTTTCACGAGACAATTCATACATATTATTCCACATTTAATTTCCACATACATATCACTATACTTTGTTCACATTCACCTCCCCGACTGCCCTCCGCCACACCTTCTCTTCCCTCTTGGTTTGCTCCTTTCCCCCTGTTAATGCTCATGTGTCAGTTCCCCACCCCACCCCCCGCCCAACAAGACCGCCAAGGAGCCAACCTCCGATGTAAAGGTTTCATTTATTCCAGCCTAGGCAGGGACCTCCCCGACACCACTTTACAGTAGGTAAAAAGAGGGAAGGTCCTGAGCACCCACTTTAAGGGATTTATATAGAAAAGGTTCACATGCAGAATGTTATATATCTTGGGGGCTAGAGATGAGGTAAGCATAGGGTTACTAATTGCTAACAGGGTTCAGGGTATCTATAGAGACATAAATTTCTATTCCTTATATCCTGCTTTTGTTGACACATTCACATTTATTGTTGCAGTCCCATACTCTCTTGAGTTCAACTTCTGGTCAATTGAGCCCATTACTCCTCATATCCTGTTTTGCCAAGTCTAGGATACACAGATTTATTGTCCCAGCCTTATCTTTCTTTCCCATAGGTTTAACTTCTGGTCAGTTCAAAAACTGCTGGTCAGCAAATACCTCTAGAGGAAGAAGGGGCAAGGGGAAGGAAGGTCTCTCAAGATGGCTACTAATTTCTCTCTTTCACACCCAGTTACTATTCCCTTTCTCTTGTTGCCTTCTCTTGTTTCCCCAGCCTCAATTAATGATCTTAAATTTTATTTAAGAATTATAAATAAAACAGAACAAAGTAAAACCAGAGATCCGAGACTATGGGAGCCCCCCAAACCAGAGGTTCCAAGGACTCCGACCAACAACATCGAATTTCTAGGAAACAGAAGTGCTTTGTAGGGCTGGAGAGATGGCTCAGAGGTTAAGAACACTGGCTGTTCTTCCAGAGGTCCTGAGTTCAATTCCCAGCACCCATATGGTGGCTCACAACCATCTGTAATGAGATCTGGCTCCCTCTTCTGGCCTGCAGGGATACATGCAAATAGAACACTGTATACATAATAAATAAATAAATCTTTAAAAAAAAAAAAAAGAAGTGCTTTGTAGAGACAATTTTATTGGTTGCTTCACAATTACATGGTTGATTAGAGTCTCCTGCACTCACTACAGCTCACTTTCCCAGTTTCCCTTGTTATTTACCAGTGTGTGGAAATGTTCAAGGCCTGGGCTTGGGTTCCAGCTTGTCAGGAAACGCATGGGCTGGTTTGTCACAGCCTGGATATCCAGTGGCTCTTACTCAGGACATGGTTGGGGGAAGAAGGGGACATTGGGGGAACCCTGTAGAGACAATGGTCAGCTCCAGAAAGGATGGGCCCCTCAGCAGAGTCAGGATGAACAAGTAGCTACTTAAAGCCAAGAATCCTGACCCGCTGCTGTTTCTCCCCAAGTCCTGCTGTACACCTGGCTTCTTCCACTAATGGATTCAGCTCCAGGAATGCAAGCAGTGTAAAATCATCCATTCACCTAGCAAGTCCTTCTGTGTTTCAGTGATCCTTTTGAGAGAAGTCTCCAGGGACTAGAGAGGTTTTCCACTAGTTAAGGGTACTTGCTGCTTTTCCAGAGGACCTGGTTCAGCACCCACAACAGATAGCTCATAAACATCCGCAACTCCAGCTCCAGGGGATCTGATGCCCCTGGCCTCCACTGGCCACATGGCAGCACAAAACCATCTGTAACTCCAGTTTTAGTGGACCCAATGCCCTCTTCTGGCCTCTGAGGGCACCAATGTGAATATTATACACAGACATGCATGCATGCAAAATATCCATACATATAAAAAGAAATAAAAATAAATGTTTAGAAGAAAATTTTTTAAGTCAACTTGAGTCAAGTTTCTATGACTTGCACCCACAAGCCCTCTAATAGTTCCTTCTTGCTGTTCCTTCTGTATGCTGTGAACATGTGTTGCTATGATTGGTTAATAAAGAAGCTGCTCTGGCCTATGGTGAGTCAGGTTATAGCCAGACAGGAAATCCAAGAGGCAGGAAGAAGAAAGGAGAAGCAGAGGAGACACCAGCCTGCAGCCCAAAGAGCAACATGCCAGCAGACCACTAACACTATGGTCACATGCAATACATAGATGAATAGAAATAGGTTAATTTAAGGTAAAAGAGCTAGCTAGCAAGAATTCTTAGCCATAGGCTATACAGTTTGTAATTAGTATTAAGCCTCTGAGTGATTATTTTATAAGCAGATGTGGGACTGCAGTGAGAGAGATTTGACTACACATTCTAAAGACTAGGAACAGTCTGATTGTCCTTTGCTTTATATCTAGTATCTACTTATGAGTGAGTACATATCATGTTTGTCCTTCTGAGTCTGGGTTACCTCACTCAGGATGATATTTTCTAGTTCCATCCATTTGCCTGCAAATTTCATGATGTCATTATTTTTCTCCACTGAGTAGTACTCCATTGTGTATATGTACCACATTTTCTTAATCTATTCTTCAGTTGACAGGCAAATTCATAGAGACAGAAAGATTAGACATTATCTCAAGATGGAGAAGAAAGGAATATACAGCAATGATTTCCTAAGTACAGAGTTTCTGTTTTGTGTGATGGAAAAGCCCCACAAATGGACAGTAGTATCAGGACATAATATCATAAATATAATAAATAAATACAATTAATGTAACTAATGAATATCATAAATATAGTTATTGAATGAATACTGTAAATGTAATCAATGAGTACCTCAAATGTAATTAATATCGTGAGTGTAATTAATATCTTGAATATAATTCATGCCACTGAATTGTGAGCTTAAAAATGGTTACAATTGCAAATTTTATGTTCATTAAAAAAAATAAGGTGGAATGTAATCACCATACATTATATGTGTGTATGAAATTTAAGACAGCAATGTTCTAAAATAGAAAGTGGTGATGGTGTCATGGGCCATGAGGATGCTGGACTAAAGTATATCAAATTGTGCAAACAGGCAAATTGTATACTTTGTGAATTATTTGTCAGTAAATATTTTATAAAAACGTAAAAAAAAAAAAAAAGACTAGGAACAGCTGACCTAACCTATCCTCCCCTAACTGCCTCTAACTGTGGCAGGGAAGGGTTAATGCAGAAGAAACGAGGTCAGAGGACAAGAGTTAACTAACTGGTTTCCTGTTCCATATAAGGACTTTGTCCTCCAGAATGTGTCCTGAAGGAGCTGACGGCCTAATTAGGAAAGATGGTTAGCTGTCAAGATTGACTGTATCTCAAGGCAGCAGAAAAGTACAGATAAAGGGCACAGTAGTGATATATCCGAGAGAGAGAGAGAGAGAGAGAGAGAGAGAGAGAGAGAGAGAGAGAGAGAGTTCCCTCAGTTAGAAGATGAGTGAAGGCTTCCTAGAGAAGGTGGTTTTATGTTGTCATGTTTTCATTTTTATATTACGTGTGTGTGTGTGTGTGTGTGTGTGTGTGTGTGTGTGTGTGTGTATTTAGGGAAATGCTTGTCTGTGCCATGGTGTGGAGGTCAGAGGACAACTTGTGAGACTTTGTTCTTCCCCTCCACCATGGGAATCCTGGGAATTGAACTCAGGCCATCATGCTTGGCATCGAGAAGCTTTCTCTGCTGAGCCATCTCACCCACCTGAGGTATTTTGGTTAAGTCATTGTGTAAGTACTGTGTTAGCTTTCTAATGCTGAACAAGTGCCCCATAGAATCTATTAGGAGGGAAGAGCTGCTGGGATGACCGTTTGGGGAGTTCCAGTCCTTGCTCAGTCGGTCCTGCTACACTGGGGCCTATGGCAGAGTAGCACAGCATGCCAGAGAGCATGTGGTGAGCAAGCTGCTCTCAGCTCATGGCCAGGATACACAAGCATACATACACACCACATGTACAAATGTACACACACAACCAACACACATGCAAATATATACACACAACACATACACGCAATACTGTAGCTGGAGAGCTTCTCTCCAGGTCCTGCCGAGCCCTGGCAGTCCAACAGCCCACTTATAAAATAAACACACAGACACTTATATTATTTACAAACTGTATGGCTGTGGCAGGCTTCTTGCTAACTGTTCTTATAGCTTAAATTAATCCATTTCCATTAATCTATACCTTGCCACGTGGCTCGTGGCTTACCGCATCTTCACATGCTGCTTGTCATGGCGGCGGCTGGCAGTCTCTCCCTCCGCCTTCCTGTTCTCTCCTTTCTCCTCTCTGTTAGTCCCGCCTATACTTCCTGCCTGGCCACTGGCCAATCAGTGTTTTATTTATTGATCAATCAGAGCAATTTGACATACAGACCATCCCACAGCACAATACACATACAAATATATACACACAATGTACACACATATACACACAACATATATACAATTATATACACACAACACATACAAATATATGCACATACCACATACATAAATATATACACACAATACACATACGAATACATACACACAACACACACACTAATATATACACACATACACATACAACACATATACAATTATATACACACAACACATACACACAATACACACACACACACACACACACACACACACACACACACACCAACATATGCATTTCTCCAGGACCCTCCTGATAGGAGCCGAAATGGCTGAAGCCCTGGGGGGAACTTGTCTCCAGGGAAAAGATTTATAGCTGTCAGATGGCCTTGCAAGAAAGACTGAGCTGAGACAGGTGGACAGGGGGAAATTACACCTTGAAATCCATTAGTTTCACATATCTCTTGCTTTCTATTTAAGCCCTACCCTTGCGAGAAATGGTTTTGTTTTCTATTAAAGGTGGCTAGCCCACCAAGGGCTGATATTTTATAAACACCCCATCCTGTGAAATTTTGCTGTACGTGAATGTTTGCCTGCACAGCCCTGGGACTGGACTCTCTATCACCCCCTTCCCCTTTGCACCAATTATGAATTAGTCAATAGCATCAGATTGTGAGGCCCAGCTCTGGCCAGTGGGGTAAGACACAGTTACTGCCTGAATTAGAATAAAAGCCAGACGAACTTCCTGCTGTGGTGTGCTTGCTAGCCTACCTTAGGTTGTGCCTTGCTGGGTTACTTTCACTTAGTTGGTGTATTTCTTTGTGTGACACCAAGAATATTCTTTTCTGATGTCCTCATGTCAGGACCCTTGAAGATTGACTTGTGGGTATCGGGGGTTGGGGGTGGGGCGTGTTACTGGATCTCTTTGCCCCTTCTTCCTAATGTCCCTCTTCCACATTGAATAAATCTCCTTTCTCTGCTTTGCACTATAATTTGGATCCCTGATAATACAGACTGTGACCCCCCAAGTCCATGAACATTAATTAGCATGGCTGGAAACCAGTGATAATTGGTTCTTAACAGTGAAAAGTAGCTGGAAAGTCAACCCTGCCTACAGGTAGCAAAAGTTCCACTTGACTAGAGCTCATAGTGAGCACAAAGTAAACAACAACAACAACAACAGAAATAGTTGGAATTGAGCCACAAAAGAGTTTGAATTCCAAGATGAAGAAACCAGATTTTAAAAAATAATTAAGCAGCATAGAGACCCTCTGAGAGTAATTCACTAGTGTTGTCAGGTCACAATTGAGTGGACATGTGTCTTTTATGTCCTTGGAGTACATGTATGTCACAATTTTCTGTGGATCATTGTGAAAGAGCAAATGTCTCAATGGTGCCAACAGCAGTTGAAGACCTAACAATAGTTTTAAAGGGACAGTATAATGGCCTCTAACCACCAGCAGGAAAGAGGTCTGGAAAAATAGGAAGGAATATAACTGTGCAGGCAGGAGAAGAGGAAAACACACACTTTGCTCTCACCAATGTGGATAAGAATGCTGATGCTGCCTTAGAGATTATCTCTGCAACAAGATGAGGGAGAATTATGGGTGCCAGCAATTAAGGCCGCCGCTGTAGGAAGTGAGAGGAGGGAAGAGTCTGGAAGAGCAACAGTAATGATACCCTAAGTCTGCAAAGTGGTTACAAAGGACACTTTCATTTAATCCACACAGCAATAGTGTGAGGAGTTATTAACATTTGCATAACACTACCCCATTTAAAGAGCCCTTTTATATTTGTTATCTTCCTAATTATTAGTACCATTTAAAACACGAAAAGCCTGAAGCTCAGAATTGGAGAACAGCTGCAACTCACTAAGACCTTTGCTTTCCTTTTGCAGCATGTCCATTTCCGCTGTAGTGACATCAGAGATCCTGGGTCATTTCTCAGCTTTGCAGATGTGGCCTTAGTGCTCGAGGGAGCAGTTAGGTCTTATCTTTAAGAGGTAAAATTCTAGCTCTAGCTGAGAAGAGAGCCCCACCCTGAAGACTGGGTCAACACCTCCTGACTCAGGTGGCTGTTTTTTAAAGGTCTACTCTTGTTGTATTAACCAGATTACACTTGAGTATCTTCCAAGACCGGAATGATAACTTTTTAAAAATCTTTGTATACTCTGAATCCTACCTATTCAATAAATACTTGTTAAATAATTTGATGAATAAAAGAACAAAAATGTAAGACCTTCGAAATATCTTGAGAATCTTCTTTTAAAAAAATATGAAGAACCAAACAGTTATTGGGAGTGAGTTATTTAACACTGCCATGAACTTTAAATGGCACATTCCTTTCAATCCCATGGACAACCATTGTGTCATCCCATGTGCAAGTCGCTACAAATAACACAAACATGAGCAAAACAGATCTAAGACCTCAAGGAATTCACGTGGTGACTGAAAAGATAAAGCACTAACATCAGTTCTATAGACATATAGCAGAACATTATAAATTCTTGGGGTACAAAGGAGAGGGCATATGGATCAGCAAAGATTCATAATGGAAGAGAGTGGTTGAAGGAGCCATTGAATTTCACTGCAGGGAACTGACACTAGATCTGCCTAAAAGGGAGACAACACAAGGAATGGCAGAGATGTACAGAGGACTTGGGTAATAATCAGGGGTTCCACTTGATTAAAGCATTGATACCTGAAAGAAAATGGCAGGTGACATTTTGACACCCTCAGCACCAAACTATGAATGCCACACATGAGGCCCCTCAGACGCTGTAATCTGAACACATCCATCAGTGCAGATGGTCCACTCAAGCCCCTTTCTCCCAACTGCTGACTCCTTCCTGCTCCTTCCAGCTCTTCCTTTCCATCTCTGTGGAGTAAGTCCAGCTACCCCCAACTCCTCTGGGACTTAGTCACTTTTTTCCTGTGCATTTGGAGTCTTATTCTGATAGTTTTGCCACCGTAGATAAACCTACTTGAGTGTGTTTTTGTGGGATGTCTGACTTGTCACATGGGTGGAAGGATCTGAACTCTGGTCCTCATAATTGCACACTGAGCACTCTTAAACAGTGAGCCATCTCTCCAGCCCTTCCCATAAGTTTTTAAATCACCACTTCATCCTCATTTCTCTCTGGCTGCCTCTCCCTCCCTCCTCCTTTCATACTCAATGAGTCCATGAACACTCCACACTTCCCATCCCCACTCTTCATTTACCAATCGTTCCTCAGTCCACTGCCATCAGTCATTCTCCTTATCCTATGCCACATCTGCTCCATCAAAGGCCTCTAAGGATAAAATTCCCAAATCCATTGGATGTGTATCACCTTGTATTGTTCTCTGGCTCTGCGCAGTCTTTCTCCTTGTGAACCTCTCTCTCCCTGAGCCTTTGATGACACCAGAAGGTCTCCTACTCCCCAATCATTTTTCTTCTTACTTCTATGCTGGCACATCTTCCCACACTTGCCCTTTAGTTGCTGTTTATTCACTTGTGTTACACCTATAGAACAGAGCCTTTTCTGGCCTTGCTAATTACTGTCACCTCAGTGCCTAGACAGCTCCCTGCACACAGAGACCTTCCTGTCAGAACTGCTAAATGTTGGAAACACTGTAGTAATCAGGGCACCATCTCTGTCCTTCCTCTAGGGAGGAAGACAAAGTGAGTAGAAGATGCCAACAAAGTGTAGAAACAATGATGATACCAGAGGCTGTGGGAGAATGAGCTGGATATAGGACTTGCTTAAGCAAGTCCACATTGAATTGTCATGCTGGCCTCAGCTTCAAATGGAAGACAAGTGTCAGTATGGAACCATGATCTTCTACCCATCCCCAAATATCACACACTTTGTATTCTGTCCTGCCACCATGCCCAGCTACCAGCTGAATACGCAGCAGAACCCTTGATTCGTCTCTCTCTCTCTCTAACACGTATCCAAATAACAGCCAAGTGCTCTAGTTTGGTTTCTATCGTTGTGATAAACAGCAACTTTGAGGAAAGCATTTATTTTAGCTTACAGTCCCTTATGAAGGGTTGTCAGGGCAGGAACTTAAGGCAGAAAGTGAAGCATAAGCCATGGAGAAATTCTTCTCACTGGCTTGCTTCTCCTGACTTGCTTAGTTTACTTTCTTACACACCCCAAGACCACCTTCCCATTGATGACTGACTATGGTAGGCTGGGCTCTTCCACATCGATCATCAATCAAGAAAATACCCCCGCAGGCTTGTCTACAGGATAATTTGATGGGGACCTTCTCTCCACTGAGGTTTCTTCTTTTTAGATGACTCCATATTGTGTCAAGTTGAAAACAAAACCAAACCAAACCTAGCCATCATACCGAGCAAGGCTGAGATTGCCTTCCAGTGTTTGGCAGTATCCTGTCCGCATCACCATGGCCATCTCACTGTGGCTAGTAGAATGCCCTACTATGTTTTTAGCCTCTAGTCTCTCCTCTCTACTACCTTTTTTTACACTTATAAGAGTGAAAAAAAATCACCTCACTCTCCTGCTTAAAAATCTTCTTTGGTTAGAATCCAAATTCCCAGGCATAGCACTTAATGACCTGCATCTGCCTCATATTTACCATCATCTCATTTCAGGAAAGCCAGTGCTACTGAATCACCGGCATCTACTGATAACACACATCAGGTCCCATTCTTCTTTATAGTTGCACCAATTATTAAAACTTCCTCTGGAGATACTAATCAAATCCAAAGCATTCTACATGAATAACTCTGAATCTATATACCATTATTCTCTCCTGTATAGATGAGAGCAGGCAAATTAATGTAGCCAACATATCACAAGCACAGAGGATTGAACCCTAGCCTAAGTGCCACAGCCTGTAGCCCTAAAATGTTCCTATGTGGCCTGGCCTCACCTTGCTTCACAGTGGTACCCATTAACTGGTGACTTCTTATCCATTTTTGAATGCCCAACTCAAAATTGACGTTTCTCATGATACTTCCATTACTACGCCAGAGTTGGTTACTCATCCCTTCCCAGCAATGTCATGGTAGCTGGCCATGATCCTGTCAGCACATTCATCACACTCTTGTATGCCCATTAGGGATGTACTCAACCCTATACAGGAATCAACTTACATATGAGAATTACTCTGGACCGTGGAAATTCCCACATTTATTTCCTGATCAGCCCTTTCATTCACCTGTGTTACCTCATTTTTTTTCTTGCTACCAATTTACCAGTTCTTATGCACCCCCAACTTCTTAGCCCTTTTGATTGACTCATTGTTGGCCAACCTTACCAAACACCCTTTTTCCACAAAACTTCCGCCTTGGTCACACAGGAGTCTTTTTTTATTTTCAGTTACCAATTGACTTATTTTCTTCTCTTTGTCACGTACTTTTTCTAAATCTCACAGCTTGCACTTCCTCTTGGTGTTTTGTTCATAATTCCACTTTCTCCTGACTTTCTAGTTCTCTCTGTGCCTCAATTCCTTCTAACTGCCAAATTCTGCATGTGTTTCTAATTCCAGCTTGCAAGGATAAAGGACAGATTTGTCCCAGTTTATTTTTAGGATGAAGCCTTTACCACCTGCCATCCTATGCATCGGCAGGCCTTGAATCCAATCAGTTGTGACAATGGACACAAGGTCAAATCACAAGCAAACCTTGGACACCAAGTCTGCTCCTTCAGCAGAAGCTGTAAGGGAGGCATTTTCTCCCTAAAAAGATTATGATATGGGTATGTCCATGATTGGGGTACGCAGTAATTTAGACTAATGGCTCTTTAGTAACTTTTATTATAGATTTTTTGAGAATCTGATAAAAGCTATATATCTTCCTTTTGGAGATGGGGAAAATCTCTTATGCAGAAAACTGCTGTTGAATATTTTTTTTAAGATGGGTTAAATTTGTTTATTCTGTAGCACATTTGTTTTAATGATGCAAAGATATATTGCATTCCTTTATGTTGCATTTGTTTAACTCTGTGAAGGTGTGCTACTTTGCCTGTCTAAAACACCTGATTGGTCTAATAAAGAGCTGAATGGCCAAAAGCAAGGCAGGAGAAAGGATAGGCGGAACTGGCAGGCAGAGAGAATACATAGAAGAAGAAAGAGAGAGAAAGAAGATTGATAAGCAAGAGAGATCAAGGAGTGAGAAAAGAAGGGGCCAGCCACCCAGCCACCCAGCCAGCCATGGAGTAAGACTGAAAGTAAGCTTACAGAAGTAAGTAAAGAAAAAAAGCCCAGAGGCAAAAGGTAGATGGGACAATTTAAGTTAAAAAAACCAAAACCGAAAAAAGCTGGCTAGAAATAAATCAAGCTAAGGCCGGGCGCTATAAGAAAGAATAAGCCTCTGTGTATTTGTTTGGGAGCTGGGTGGCAGGCCCTCCAACTACAGGAAACCTCACACATACCTTTAGGATTTTAAAGAAGTCTAGCATCCACCTTCAATGCTCTGCCCCATCTGTGTGAAGTCCATCCCTGGAGATCCTCAAAGGCAGGCACTGTATCACACCCGTGTTTGTGTTTGCAGAGCCCAGAACAGTGTTTGGCACATAGTAGGTTCTCAGATGGAATCAAAAGAATAAGTTGACACTTTAATTTATTCGTTAGGGCTGAACAGGTTATTCAGAGCCAAAGGGGGCTAAGAAATTTAGATTTTAAAAAGTTATTTATTTTGTTATTAATTATTGTGTGTGTGTGTGGGGAACCTCATCATAGGTCACATGTGGAAGTCAAAGGCCAAGGAGGTGGCTCTCTTTTTCCATCTTGTGGGTTCCCATGATCAAGCTTAGGCTATTGGCTTGGAGGATGTACCCTTACCCTCGTAGCCAGCTCCCTGACCCTGGAAGTTTTGTTGATATAAAGGTACCAGAAAGTCACTTTGTTACTTTTATTGTATCACATCTTACTTACTTACTCAGTCGATCAAAGCTGCACATCAGGAAAATGTATTGTTTTTTATTGATTAAGTGTGTGTGTGTGTGTGTGTGTGTGTGTGTGTGTGTGTTTTATTGGAGGGCAAGGGCTCAGTTATAAAATCAAAGGAAAAAGGGAGTGGGAATGTAAATGAGATAGTGGGAGTGTGGTAGAATAATGATGGGTGGGTCCAAGTACAATAAAACTGACATTACAAGGGTCTTGATTTAAAAAAAAATTGTGTAAGAAAGACTTTTAAAAAAACATGGTGGTAATGTTTTCAAGTAAAGAAAATGGAAAAACGGCCACATCATTGGCAGAAATGGAGAAGTTGGGGAGGTATAGGGAGATCTAATTATTTCTTGAATTTTTGAGTTTGAAACACAAATGGGGCTTTTAAATGAGTTTCTTTTGGTTTGGATTTTAGTTTTCTTTTGAGACTCTGTAACCTAGGCTGGTCTGGAACTCACTATGTAGCCCATAGGTTGGCCTCAAACTTGGAGCAGTCCTCCTGCCTCAGCCTTGAAAGTGCTGAGATTACAGGCAAGAGCCACCATGTTGAATGGGGTTCTAAACACGCACTAGGAACTGTGAGTCGGAAGTAAAGATGAAATTGGAGAAGAGGATTTGGCCTCATGTACCCAGGAGTCAATACCAGAAGCTGGCAGCAGACTCTAGGACATATTCACACAACGCTCCACTCACATCTACTCTGCAGCTCTTGGGGTCCCCTCAAAGGCATCACTCTACGTCACAGTCCTAAACGTCTTCCTAAATAGTAAAGGCGACATGACTTGTTTCTAGATGAAAGCTCAGAGGGTTCTTGACAAAAGTACTGCAGTGATGTTATGGACCTAGGATTAGAAGCCAGAAGTGCTTCATATAATCCCCAACATGGAAGACCATATCTTAAAAATTTTTTTTTTTTAAATCACCACTGTTTATTAAATATCTTCAGTGTAGTATCATAGACAGCCCTGGCTCCTAGGGACCTTCTTGACAACTATTATCCATTCTTCTTCTTAACGGATTCTTCTGCTTATCCAACCTGAAGTGCAAATGGTCCCAGGCACGGAAATGACCTAGGAGTGTGGACAGACTTCCCCCAAAGGCAATGATCTTCGATCTTCGAGATTACAGGGGAGAGGGAGAGAGGCCTGTTATGTCCCAGGGACGACAATGGGTGTGCCTGTGCCTGAGTCTAGGCAAAGCGAGTTGGGAACGCAGCGGGGACAGGCCGAGGCCTGCGGAGGGGCGGGGGCGGGGGCGGGGACCGGCCCAGCCTGAGTCAGGCTGAGGGGCGGGACTGGGACCAGGGTCGCCACTCCTGTCCCCGCCGTCGTCAGCCACAGTTGCCGCCGGACCCCGCTCCTCACCAACTTGGTAAGCCTAATTTTTGAACTTTTAGATTTTTTTCCCCTTCCTCTTCAAAGAAAAGAACAAAGGGCAAAGCTACGCGTGCTCTTGGCCGGGTGTGTCTTGGACTAACGTGTGGACGTGGCAGAACATAGATCAGGAAGAAGAAACCGAGTAGGAGGCAATTAGAGAAGAGTGGAGGGCACGACGAAGCCCTCAAATTACACCCTAATGACAGGCCGGGGGAAGAAACGGGGATCTTTTTGTTCTCCCAGGCGAGATACGGTTTAGGGTTGGGTGCGGTCGCCTGACTGGCCTCGGGGCCCGGGTGGGTGCGGCCGCCAGAGTCCCCGGGCCGTGCGCCCCTGTGCTCAGCGGGCATCGGGGACCTCGGCCGAAGCCACCGATTCCGAGAATGCCAGGAACTCCACCTGAGAGCTGGAGACCTGGGGGAATTCTGGGCGGTGTCGCCAGGCCTTCGTGCAGACCAGAGAGTGAACGTTTCAGAACTTAGCCTTCCCGAGTTCTGGGGAAATCAGCTGCGGGAAGCCGCGGGCAAAGGGCCAAGGCACACACACGCACAGAAACTGCAGCCTGTTGCAGCCCGCGGAAGCGCGGGCAAGAAAGTGGGAGGAAGTCAGTCCCTCCCAGCCCGCTCCTTTCCTCTCCCCTTTACTCCCCTCCCTGCCATCTTTTTTAGCCACTCCCTGCATCACCTGCCTGTTTCCTCATTTTTTCTGACTTTCCTACTAGTTCGCCCCTAAAGTCTACTTCCCTTTGTCTCTCCAATGAAGCGGACAGCAGACTTTGGAGAGTGGCCCAAGTGGGTTTCTGCCCTAGCCCCAAGCTAAGCATAGATTTTGTTTTTAAATGGTTGGAAGACAGTCGAGAGGAAAATGATCCCTTGTGATACATGAAAACTATATGAAAATCAAATGTATAAAGTTGACAGGCACCCCCACACCCTTATACTTTATGTATCGTCGCCCTTGGCGCCAGGCTACGGTGAAAGAGTGACAGGACCATAGAGAGCTAAAATTATTCACAGCTGCCCCTTGATTTAAAAAGAGAAAAACTTTCGGACCCTGCTTTGGTGTGTCAATGTCTTATCACTTCCTACTCACTTTTTCCTTCTTCCCCTTTTCAGCACACAGGGTGCCTTGGGCCCAGCACCAACGGGTTGTAAGGTGGAGGGAGATGGATGAGACCCTGAACGCTGGAAGGAAGAGCGTTGGGGTTGGTTAAGAATGAAATAGTTAACTGGTGTATTTCACATGTTCCTGTCAAGGGGAGGCTTTCCTGTAATGTTGAATGTTTAGGGTGTGTTTTAAAGATTCTTTCAGTGTGTATTTTCTCCTTGCTCTCACTGTTCCCACCACACCAAGGGGTGCTGGTGTGGAGAGTGTCCTTTCTTTTAGCCACCGTGCCTTCCCACCCTTGCGATCCATCCGTTCTACAAGGGAAGGGGAAGGAAGCATCTGTAGGTGTGGGAGCCGGTCAGAGCTGGGCCCATCAGCCTGGAACCTTCTCCCCAATCCAAGCCAAACCTTCAGCTACCACGTGACACACTAATACTAAGGCAGGGAGATTTTAGTTCCGATAGGAGGAGCATGTCGTGCAAACACTTGTTTCTAGGCTATGGTGTTTTGTTTGGTCTCCAGGCCCTGAACCTACCAACACTTTTCTCTCCTTTAGTAAAAGTTCCCCATAGGGGAGTTTAAGTTCTTCAACATTGTGGCTGTTTAAAAGAATTTATCTCCACAGGGTTCAGGTGCTCTGAACTTTCCTAGGTGCAGCGGGCCACAGGAGTGCAACTTTGATGGTAAAGTGTCTAAAGACAGGAGGTGCTAGGAAGGGAAATCAGGGGCCATGCGGCTGCTAGCTTTTGTCATCTTTAGCATGTGTTATTGCACAGTCTGAATGCTTTCATCTTTTGTACCCAGGGAGTGCATTTTAGAGAGAAATCAAAGGCTAAATCCTAAGTTGCAATTGTTAACATGCATCCAAATTGTAGTTAATTACTATCAAGCAAGAAAGCTTCAGGGTGTGGCCAGGCGGGTTCCAAGAGATCCTGCAGTTGTGCTCTTATCCACCAGGGGGAGCACAACAACTCACTTCTGGGTTCTGGGCTCAGATTTCTGAATGACTCAACCCAGTAGAATTTCCTTTAGGAATTCTGCGGTGAGAAAAGCAGAGTCCTGCAGAGGATTTGAACTGATGTTCTTCCTGGTACAGCCACAGCTTTGGTTCAACTCTGTCATAAGAAATTCCAGCTACCATTCCTCTGGAAATAAGAGGCACTTGGATGAAGCAAAGGCAGATGTCAGCAGAAAGAAACCTGGGAGCCAAGAGCCGAGGGGGTGATCTGCCGTGGTAGTTCCCCTCTCATGCCTCAGTTCTGTACAAGTAAAGTTAATGGTATATAGCTGTCTGTTTTAAACACACACACACACACACACACACACACACACACACACAAAGTATATGTATGGTTTCACTAGTTAGGCCAGGTTAACCCAAACTCTTGATCCTCCAAGTATATGCATCCCCACACCTAGCGAATATACTTCTGCACATCTAATATGTCCTCTCTCCATCTTGGTGCACAATTCCAGATATGCTGTTCATTTTTCTTCAAAGAAATGCACAGGTTTCAAGAGTTTGGCGTTACTTTAATGGCGTCTCGATCATCACAGCAGCCTTTCCATGCTCTTGGGGAACAGGTCACTGTAATCTCCCTCCGAAGTTCAGTGTGTGTGTGGGGGGTGGGTGCACAGGTTATAGGTGTATTTACTCACCCTGTCTAAGTGTGTCTGGGTGTGAGTAAATACAGGCTATGCATGTATTTACTCACACTGTCTGAGACTATTAGAAAAGTTTCTCCCTCGTCTGAACCATGTAGTGTTTTTAAACACTTGGACTTCCATGTGGAATGCCTTACCGCACCGGCAACACATACAGTGGAGCTAAGAGAAAAAAGCTGTTGCTTTCTGTGGTGTCTGCACTTCTCTGGCCCCCTATAAATGGGCCAGACACTAAGAAACTGCTTCAACCTGAAACGAGGCACTGTGATCCTCCAGCACTCTCCATTCTCTAGCTATATATTTAATGAGCTCTGCCTTTTTGTTTTCTTCAAAGGCAAAAATGTCCAAACCTACAGAGACTGAGCGATGCATCGAATCCCTGATTGCTGTTTTCCAAAAGTACAGTGGGAAGGATGGGAAAAGCTGCACACTCTCCAAAACTGAGTTCCTCAGCTTCATGAACACAGAGCTGGCCGCCTTCACCAAGGTACCTGTCCCTGCCCCCATACACTGATTGCTCACCGAACAAAACAGGAGCCTGGCAGAATGGCCAAGCATGAAGGATCAGCATCTGTCTCCTTCTCCCTAGCTCCAGGCCAAGGGTCCATTTCTCAGCCCTTGCTGAATCCCTGGATCTTGGGGTGAGCCCCATGTGATCCATAGCAAGTGCCTGGCACCGAGAGTGGCATGTGTAATGGCATGTGCCATAACAGAAGCACTTCAAATTTTATTCCTCCACCCCAAGACTGTAGGGCAGCCCTGTCCAATCAGGTTTTCTGCAATGATGGAAATAATATTCTATCTTCACACAATTGATGTAGTAGCCACCCATCATTGGTCATGACAGAAATTCATTCTACTTGAAATATGGCTGAGGACTTTCTAAATTAATCTAGATGCAAATATAGATAGTGGTGATTGTGTGTGTGTGTGTGTGTGTGTGTGTGTGTGTGTGTGTGAGAGAGAGAAAGAGAGAGAGAGAGAGAGAGAGAGAGAGAGAGAGAGAGACTCAGGTGGGGGATGAGGCTTCTTAGGCAGGACCTATAACTTTCTACCTGAAACCACTCATTTCCATGTGATTTACATGTGGGACTTGCACACAACAATTTTACTAAGTTGAATAACCCTTAAAGTCACAGAAAAAACACAGGACAAGGAGCAAGGAAGTCTGGGTTCATGTCCAGGTCTGCTGCTAAAGCAGATCCCTTCCCCTCTTTGAATCTGTTACTTCATGTTGAAAAGGGGAATATTAATAACCCCTTTCCTGGACCTTATACTCTATTGAGAATAAGATGTGGCAGCATATTTGAAAGCACTGTAGAAAGTGAAATATAAAGATGGCCTTGTCTTTGCAGAACCAGAAGGACCCGGGTGTCCTGGACCGCATGATGAAGAAGTTGGATCTTAACAGCGATGGGCAACTAGATTTCCAAGAGTTTCTCAACCTTATTGGTGGCTTGGCTATAGCATGCCATGATTCCTTCCTCAAGGCTTCCCAGAAGTGTATCTAACCCTCCCACTTCCCAGAAGTGTATCTAACCCTCCCACTTCCCTTCAGCCACCAAGTCATCACATCCTCCCCCATCCACACCTGCACTGAGCCCACCACACTCACCATAACATGCAGCTCATTCTTACTAGCAGAAATAAAACGATGCCATTTTTTTAATGTATGCTGAGAGTTGGTAGATTTATGTAGGGGAGGGTGACTTATAGGAGGAATGTAATGGAAGCCGTTACCAGAAACTCCCTAGTAAACAGTGAAGATGTCTCTTGGGTGTGCACAAAATCATAACTATTGAGTGATACAACCAGAGTCAGCTCATATTTCTAAGGTTGCTGGACAGAGGCCATTTGTTGCCATCATTCACTTATTAAATGTCTATGTCACAGGCCCTGAGAATACAGTCAGACAGCCAAGCTCCTGCCTTGGATTTCTAGTGGGGAAGAGAACTAGAACCAAGGATTGTCTTGTGAGGACAGATGTCCCAAGAAGGAAAGGTAATGGGCATGTCACGGTGGCTGGATAGTGCACTGCTGATATATGAAAGACAGAAGAAGCAAGCATTTCAAGGCTGAAGAGGACATTTCAGGAGAAGGAACTCGGAAGGTTAAGGGACAGAATGGGGCAAGAGCTGTCAGTGCTTTGTGTTTGGTATGGACTTCCTCACCTATGACTGGCTCTAGCTGATAGAATGTCTTCTGTCTCCAGCTCCCCTGCAAGCTGCACAGAGAAAGGATGGTGAGGAGCCAGTAGATAACAGATTAGAGAGAAATGAGGTGAGAGAAGCAGGTTTCAGCAGTGCCTTATGCTTCTCAAGGAGTTAAGCAAAATGGACCAGACTCAGGTTGTTTTAGCCTGTGAAGATCCAAAATAAAAATTAGTGCCTCAGGCTAACTAGTACTATGCTTTTTAGGTATAAGTATAGCTTCCTCTAAAGGACTTCCTTAATTGGCTAGCGGCACATGAATGGGGGGATGTTTGTAACCTGTAAAGGTCTCCATATTCATTTTGCAGGTGCATCCTGTATTAAAAAAAATAATAATAATAACAAAACCCTAAAATTACCCCCAATGAAGAGATGGAAAAGTACCAAGCATATTAATGTTATACTGGTCTGTTGACCTACAAGAAATCAGTGACTCCCATTTGAGACATCAGGGTCCTAGGGGACTAACTGGGAGATCTTTACTTGCCTGGTGACACCAGATTCTGGTAAGAAGTAAGACCAATTAGTGTCAAGCTATTAACTGAAAATTTCAACAAGAAACCCTTATGGAGTGCCTGCTCCCTGCAAAGAGAATGAACGGTAGAGAGATGCTAGGAGAAGGGGCTGGTTTGCAAAACTGATGAGTTCAAGAGAGTGCTGTGCTAAGTGTGCATTGGACGGTCTAGGTACCAGGGACACACATCTCCTTACCTGGTTCTGCCGCCTGAGCTTCAAATCTGCCTCCTATGCCCCTTTACACAAAACAATACCAGGAGTTTTTGTTTCATGTAGTCATGAATTAAGCAAATACTAATTTGAACAGTGAGTAAGACTGTTCATAGCATCTCCCATGGAGTAATGAAAAAGGCAGAGAAGATTCTTGTTCTTGAGAACCTTGCACTCTCAGGTTCAACCTGTCCCAGGCTGAAGTTACTTACCGTCTTCCTCACCTGCAGCCCATCCTCTCTACTGGCCTCATCTCAGGCAATGACACATAGTGGTCCCACCGAAGAATGCAGAAATCAGCTTCAAACTCTTTTCTTCCATGTCTTACTTCCCCATCTGCCGGCAGCCAGTAACCATGTCAGAGGAACAGCAGGTGGCAATTGGGGTTCAAGGTGTCAGCCCAGCAGTAGAAAAACTCTCTGATAGGAATAACCTCATTAGGCAAGGCCATGAGACTATAGACACCAGAATGTCTTTCGGTTCTGTTATCCCTCTATATGTTTGCTGCTATAGTCTTTTCTATGGTATTTGACATGGTATATATGGAGGTGGGGAGTCTCCCACTGCCTGTATTGTAATATGTTTATCTCATGATAGCATTCTGATCTACTGGGCACTTATATCTGTGGATTGTCAGGAAGATGACTCCTCCTTAAGCTATATTGTCTAATTGACACAGAGTTTTGATGAATAAAAATAAATACTAAGATGTTTCATAGCTAAGGCCGATAAGCTCCATGAGGCTGATAATCACACTTAAGAGCTGTTTTAGATCACAGCCCAGATTCACGATTTAGGAAAACATTTGAGTCTAGGAGAGAGGCTAGCTCAAATTCCTTCAATCTTAAATGCTGAGAATTGCAGTCATAGGTTTCTTGTGCACCATTAGGTGATACTAGCCTCAAAATATCTTTAGACTAGACCAGATGCCTTGCTAATGGTTTTTAAGATAAACAATCCCAGATAAGCAATTTTTAGTTCACAAGGATATAGCTGAGCTGCCTGGCTAGATTGTAAATACAAAAACAACCCAATTATTGCTAGTGGGCAAATGATTAATTTTTTGCACCCATTCCTGACCTCAATTTGGTCAGGGCTTCAAAAACCGATTTGACTCTGTAGCCCCAAAATAAGGGCTACAGACTTCTTTCAATAGTCAAGAGTCACACACAGGACAAAGGGTACATTTTGAGATTTAAAGCAAAGTACATTTTGAGATCTAAAGCATCACAGAATCTTCAAATGCAGACTTGAGCTGATACTAAAAGATATATGGTATCTGAGCCTGAACTAGAGAATCTATGACACCCTTAGTGTCTTGTTGTCCCAGCACTTACCAGGCAACTCTAAGATCTAGGAGAATTCAGAATTTATGACTTCTTCTTCTTCTTTTTTTTTTTTTTTTTCGAGACAGGGTTTCTCTGTGTAGTTTTGTGCCTTTCCTGGAACTCACTTGGTAGTCCAGGCTGGCCTCGAACTCACAGCGATCCACCTGGCTCTGCCTCCCGAGTGCTGGGATTAAAGGCATGCGCCACCACCGCCCGGCGAATTTATGACTTCTAATTACAGAGTGTTTGTTCAAATTGTTCACATGGTCATTGGTTAGTTTGATTTGCCTTTTCCCTTCCTGGGACATGCTTTTTTTTTTTTTTTTTTTTTTTTTACTTATAATCATTCACTTGAGAAGTGGTACATAACTTCTCTATGACTCCTGTATTGTCCGAAAGAGTTAGTTGGGATATATAAGTTGTAAAAAGACACGAGAGAGGGGAGCAACAAAAGAGAACAACATGTGAGAGAATAAAGAAAGGAACCATCAAAAGAGTGCACGAGAGTCCTAATTTTCCCTAAACCCTCAGGTAGAAAAGTCATAGCAATCTGAAAGGATTTTAGCATGTAAATGATTAAAAGTCCAAATAAGTAGAACAAAAAAAAAATCAAATGCATAGAAAATGAGAACAAGACACATGAAGAAAAAAGAAACAAAGATTCTGTAAGTTAAATCATTATGCAAATATATAAAGGCTCCTGAACTGAGTGTTCCACCTTCAGTTCATGGCCCAGCTCCAGAGATATGGAGGGACTTCTTCCTCCCCACTGAGCCCCAGGAAGACTTGAGTGACTCACTGCACCTGCCCACCTCACAAGGACCCTATTGTACTGCCCAGTAACGGTGAGAGAAGCGGTGGGAAGAGGACCACACCCGAGTAGTAACTGTGATCATGCATACTTTGATTCTGACTCTTCTGAATCTCATAAGCCTCGCCCTATCACCACTAAGGGCATTCCTGGATGGCCACAGTCAAGGAGGAATGTTGGGAGGGAGAAGCAAGTCTGCACTGGCTGGGAAAGGCCTTCTGAATGACCTCAGCAGCCTGGGAACACAGCCAGCTGGGGGAGAAGGGAGCATCAGCTCGCCTGCCTGCACAGCCTCCTCCATTGGGAACAAAACCAAAGATAAGAAATGTCCCTGTTCCAGAGTCACTGCCTTTCCCCACCAGCAGCTTACTGTCATGACACCTCGCCTAGAGGTCGCCACGGTTTCTAGTAAGAATGCAGAAAAACAAACAGAAAGGACAAGGACTCAGGAATGCTGCAAGTCCACCAGCTGATTAATTTTCAGCAGAGGAAGAACCCCAGCGTGAAACCCTGAGAAAGGTTAAATTAACACCACTTTGGCAGCAGAAGTTGCAGGGTGGTCAATGCTGGCTCCCGCTTCTCACCCCTCCTCATCCACATGATGCATTCTCCCAGGAGCCAGAACCCCGTCCCCAGGAACCAACAGCCTGTTCTCAGCCTTTATCATCCTAAATGAACAGAACTGTGGGAGACACTGTCGATGGAACCCCGACATCATCGTTATTCCTACAACCCCACAATACCAGGCAGCACTCGTCCTTACATTCTAGAAAGCCCGCCATCCATCCCACTGGTTGTGTGATAATGGGCAAGTTCTGAGTCCCCTCTTCCTTCCTTAACTGGAAAACGGAGATAGAATAGACACAATTTGTTGACTGACTCTTAATTTTTCATTATTTTTATTTCATGTATATGGGTAGTTTGCCTGCATGTATGTGAGCACATTATATGCATGCAGCACCTGCAGATGCCAGATGACATCAGATTCCCTAGAAGTCCAGTTACAGATGGTTGTGAGTCACCATGAGGGTGCAGGTCCTCTGGAAGAGTGCTCTTAAATGCTGAGCCATCTCCCCAGTCCCCTAGCTGGTTGTTTTTAAATCTCCTGTCCCCTTTTATTTTCATCACAGAAATTTAAAAGTGTAGTCTGGATCACAGGTCTCCCTTGCATGCTTCCTGTTGATATTAATGGTAAAAATGGTCATAGCTAACAACTTACTGATCATTCACAGCACAACAGAGGAACTTTCTATCATTATCTGTTACTCCTCTTGACAGTCCTATAATATAAGCTCCACCACTAACAACTGTTTACAAGTGGGGAAACAGAGGCACCAGGAGTCAGGACTTTCCCCAGGTCTCAGAGCAAATAAGATGCAAGATCAAGCCAATCTGACTCTGAAGCCTGCCTGGAACCAGCAAGCTCTTCTTCCCTGTTCTCTCTCTCTTCTGTTTGCCCCATCCCACAGATTCTCCTGTGTTTACCTTGGCTTCTTTCTTTCTTTCTCTCTCTCTTTCTCTCTCTCTCTCTCTCTCTCTCTCTCTCTCTCTCTCTCTCTCTCTCTCTCTTTCTTTCTTTCTTTCTTCCTTTCTCTCTCTCCTCTCTCTCTTTCTCCTCTCTCTCTCTCTCTCTCTCTCTCTCTCTCTCTCTCTCTCTCTCTCTTTCTTTCCTTTTGATGTTGTTCATTTTGTTTTGTTTTCTTTAAGAACCCTTTTCCTACCCTGACCAGACAGCAATGCCTCTGCCCTAAATTCTTTCAGCATGGTCTGTGGAACACATCAGGGCTCACTGACATGCTGGTTTGGTCCTTTCAGCAGTAGACCCAGATCTCTGAGTCTAGGCGAGGCCTGAGACACTGCATTTCTGTCAACTGTGAGGCAGTTGTGAGTTCTCTGCTGCCTGTCATGAACCACACTGTTGAAGCCAGGATCCATAGATACACACATATACTTTTACCAAGTGTATTTAACAAAATACAGACAATAATGATCTTTGAAGACCCTTTTTTTTCTCTTGATGTTTCTATACTGTACTTTTTTACTTAATGAAAACTCCCACACCCCTTGGCTCTGTGTGTGTGTGTGTGTGTGTGTGTGTGTGTGTGTGTGTGTGTGTGTGTGCACTCTCACATTTGTGTACCCATGTGTGCACACAAGTGTGTTGGAGGGACATACGTGCAGTGTGAGAGTGAGAGCTCAATGTTGGGTCTTCTTCTACTGCTCTCCACTTTATTTTTTGAGACAGGGTCATTCACTGAACCCGGAGCTCTGAATGGACAGGTCAGCAAGCCACCAGCTGCCTTACACATGCCTTTTTTTTTTTTTTTCTGTTGTTTGTTTTTTGGCAGTCATCCCTCTTAGATTGAGTTCTCCAAGAGAAAGACTGTATCTTTATTTTTTTGTCCATTGTGTTTTGTAGTTCCAGGCCTATAGCTGGCACTCAGTCAATATGTAAATAAATGTACCTTTCCAAAGTGAGGCGATCAAATTGATCTGTTTCTCAGTATACACAGGGCAATTGGTTCCAAGTCTCCTAAGGGTAAAATCCAAGGATGTTCAAAAATGGCACAGCACAGTATTTGCATATTGCCTATGCATGTCCCTTCATATTTTTTAAGATAGGCTCTAGATTATTCATAATATATAATACAATATAAAGGTTATGCAAACCATTGTTTCACTGTGTTATTTAGATAATAGTGACATCTTCATGTTCAAAACTGATGGTTTTTAAACTTTTCTTGCATATTTACCATCTATGGTTAGTTGAATATGTACCTGCAAAGCTCATGGACTCGGGTTCAACTTTATTGGTTATTGTCCTCAAATTGATGATAAAGAAACAGAAGTTAGGTGACTTTTCCTAAGTTACAGAGCTAATTAATGGGAACCCCTGAACTCAAATCCCAAATATCTATTTTACTGCAGCTTCCCCATTGAATATGAGTGAGAAAAAATATTTTGTCTCGTGTTGGGTCAAGGTGATGGACACATGTCTCATAATGGGAAACCACTTTGTCCTTAGCAGACCTTGACAAAGCTCAGGCTAGTGCGTCCACTGCTACCTTTAGAAACTGATGGAGTCAAGAATATGAACATCTTTTAAAAAGGGTCAGGCATTAACTTATTTGATTGTTAGAATAGGTCATATATTTTAGAAGTGGAAATGGGGAAAGAGAGGGAGGGAAGGAAGGAGGGAGGGGAAGATGGAAGGAGGGAGACAGACAGCATTCAGACTGAGACAGATTGCAGTACATAGGAAGAATCCACACATCCACTCTTGCTCTCCTCAGATGCCGATTGGACTTGTAAAAGTGTGCCAGATCACTCTCCTCAGTCATCACTGTAGTCCTCTGGTTTCCACTCTCCATCAGTCTCCACTTAGAGACTGCACTATCCCCTTAGACAAGCATCCTGTCCCCCAGGAATCTTCCAGCACTGAGGGAGCAAAGTTGTGCACAGGTGGTGACAAGGGGCAGGAATCAAGGGGCCACACCCAACTCTAGGCTAGGGAATTCTGTGGAGCTTCAGGGGGAAATAAACACCTTCTACTCAGAACCCTAAGACTATGTACTCCTACAGCCAGTCCTCAGTTGGCCTGTCAATCTTTGATTCCCTTCACCACCTTCCTTAAATGCAAGGAATGCATCACTTTTGTCTGTCCATACCCTGGAGCTTTCAGCTCCGTGTCTGCACCCAACTCCCCACCATGCCTGTAGACAGATGGCTGAGCCTGTCATTCTGCCTAATCCCATCCATGAAACGTGTGCCAGGGGCCGGGTTTTTCCCAGGGAAGTGGTTCTCCATGAAGTCACAGTTGGGAAAGCCCCAATCTACACCACTAGGTTTGGATTTAAGGCCAACTCCATGAGATGGAACCCATGCCTGACACTACTAGGGTGGCCAGGAACCTGAGACTAGATAGGTCAAGGATCTAGAGGAAACCAAATACTATTGCCCTGCTAAGAGAACATAACAATAAAATGACTTCTAATGACATTTGATATACTCATAGAGAGAAGCTTCTTCCTGCAGTAGATGGGAGGTAACACAGAGACCCACAACTGGACAATATGCAGAGTGAGAGACTTTGGAGCACTCAGTCCTAAATGAAATGTCTTCATCAAACCCTTCCCCTTAGGGCCCAGCAAGTTATACAGAGGAGGAGGGGGAGGATGGGGGGAGGATGGGGGAAGGAAAGAGTGTAAGAGCTAGAGGGAATGACTCCAAGAAAACAGTGCTCTCCAGCACAATAAGATTGACATAGGTATGAATTCACAGAGAACTGTGTCACCAAGCCCAGAGCATATACAGGTTCAAGGCAGAAGGAGTCCCAGCAGTGAGATTGGGTAGTGGACACAGGCACCCACCCCTAACCAAGAACTATCTGTAAATGATACCATTTGTGAAGGAAAAATTAGTTTTCTCCAAAGGGGTCTCACTGGATATATTCACCAAATTTTCAGGATAAGCTCCATGCCCAGGAGTAATTGACCAGCAAAAACCAACTCAGCGGTATTTTTTGTAGGCTTTTTGTCTCATATTGCTTTATTCGGGCTTTTTTTTTTTTTTTTTTGTCTTATTGGTCTTTTGCTTCTATAGTTTAGTTTCTAATTTTGTACTTTTGTTGGGAGGTTTTGCGTTTGTTTTAGAGGGTTTGGGTTTTTGCTTGTGTTTTAAAGAGAAAGGGCATGGAGTTGTGTGATTGGGAAGGCAGGAGGGTCTGGAGGAGGTGAGGGAGGGAAAGTGTGACCAGAATATACTGTACGAAAACATTTTCTTCAATATAAAAACAAATCGAACTCAATAGGTTATTATTTTTGATGGAAATTAAAAAAAAAGAGGACACGAAGTCGAGAGGGGGTAGGGATGGATCTGGGAGAAGTTAGGGAGAACAGGGTATTATGATCAATGTACACTATATGCATGTATAAAATTCTCAAAGGCTTAATACAATATATTTAAAATAAAGATGCATAAGATACAATGGATTATTACTAGAATCACAACACTAATCAACCAAAAATGATGTTTTTTTATTCTGGGGTTGAATCCAGGGTCCCAGGCCTGCTAAGCATGAGTTCTACTTCTGAGCTACACCACCAGCCTCTTGAGATAATTCTACAAAACAGAACACGGTGAACTATAAAATCATCCGGCATCTTGAAACAAACAAACAAAAAACTGAAAATCCTCTAAAATCATTGTGGCATTTCATCAGGAGAGACATAGACTTCTCTTTGGCTCTTGTATGACATGACCAAGGTACACCTCTGCAGTGCCCATAGATTACCAACCACTAGAGCTTCAGCAGCTAGGTTCTAGACTGTCAGGGAACCTGTGCTCAATGGCATCAGGATGAATTTACTTAGAAATCCACCAATGAGACTGAATTCTATGCCAAAACTCAGTTTTGACACATCTGGAACCCAACAGAGTTCAATCAAACATTTCTCTGTTCACCTTTTTTAAAAAGCACCCAACGCATACAGGATTCCTTTCCCCGCGGCTCTGAGAAGTTACCAAAAACGAGAGCACACAAGGCAGGATGCAGACCTCCATCAGCCTGTGCTCAGCCAAGTAGGTCGTCTTCTCAGCTCTGTATTGGATTTTCGGAATACAAACACTGTCTCTGCTTGAGCCACTGAAAATCACACAAATCCCACCGAGTAGCTATTCTCTCTGTGGCCACCAGAGGGTCCCACAGCATTAACTAGAAGACGAGGTCACACCCATTCCCAGCACAACACCCAGTTTCCAGCCAATAGGAGGGACTGGGAGGCCAGTCCTAAAGGCTTTTACAGTCCGCCAACATTTTACAAGAGGTTTGGGCCACTGGAGTTCCAAGGAGTTAGGTTTCTGTGAGTCTGAACATTGCCAGGCACATTTCAGTTTCACTAATTAACAAAGAGTAGCTATAGTTCAAGTAACTGTTTCTCTCAGATGCGGTCCCCAGGGTTTCTGCCAGTGGCATTTGTGTTAAGGAAGGGAAAGCTTCTAGACTGGCAGTTGGCAGCCACGAGGGGCATGCTGTGTCTCGCAGGTCTTCCCTCAGTGCCAAGCACTGGATTTGGGCACGCTAGCATTCCATTCCAGCCTAATTACTCAACTCAGGGTGTAAGGGTGTGTTTTCTCCTCCTTGGAAGAAAGTCGTGGTAATAACCGGAAAATCAGTTTTGCTGAGGACTAGAAAACGGTAGAAAATTCCATCTTCCCTTGGCCAGCTATTATTCTAGCAAACTCAAATGTTAGAATTGATTATCATTCTGGTTCTGAATCTTCTTTTTTCCCTGGCTTATTAATCTGGTTCTAAATCTTTTTTTCCCCTAGCTTATTAACAAACTGGAAAGGGGGGCTGGAGAGAGAGAGAGAGAGAGAGAGAGAGAGAGAGAGAGAGAGAGAGAGAGAGAGAGAGAGAGAGAGAGAGCGCATTTGTTAAGAGCATTGGTTATTCTTCCAGAGGTTCTGGGTTTGATTCCCAGCAACCACAGAGTGGCTCTATAACTCCAATCGTCGGGATCCAAAGTCCTCTTCTGGCCTTTTCAGGTACTGCATGCATGTGGTGCAGAGCTGCACATGCAGCCAAACACACACACACACACACACACACACACACACACACACACACACACTGAAAGCTAAAAGTTTTTAAAGAGACTGGAAATATTCAGGAAAAATATTTTTAAACAACCAAAAGGTTTATTTAAAGGATTATTTCAAAATACAAGGCATGAATGACTCCTTCAGGATGGCTGCAGGGTAGGAATTTGAAATCCAAGTCACAGGTGAAGAAAAGATGCAGCAGAGACTTTCCCATTGCACAATGCACTCACATCACAGAAGCAGGTTCAACAGAGGTCTGCCTGGCTGTCTCCCATGCTCTACCTATTAGTAAAAGCCATATCTAACTTGAGAGGAGTACTTACTAGATGACAGGCACTCTGCTAAGTATTCATATGTATTTTTTTTATTTATATTCATAAAATCCCTGTGAGGTGGGTGTCTGCTATCAAGTCTCTTTCCAGAAGAGAAAGCTGGGCCTCAGGAGCTTGGGTAACATATTCAAGATCTCATAGATAATGAAGGGCAGAGAAAATATGATTCACTCCCAAGTTTATCTTAATCTGCTGAGCCTGCTCCAGTTGGTAGCTTGTTGTTTGTTCTAGTGCCAGCAAAATATTTGAACAGGTCCCTGTAAATGCTACCTTTGTAGGCTCATCTCCCGTCACTACTGCCCTTATTCAGGGTGCTTCAGACACAGGGGTGATTTTTCAGTTCTGCTATCAGACTAACATTCACATCACCTTTCTTCCTTCCCTCTGGAGACCTCCCATCTCTGCTAGCAACTCTAGTGCCTCTACTGCTTCTAACTCTGGGTTTCAATGTCCCCAACTCACAGCAGCCTTCTCTGACCTTCTACCTAAAACAGGATCTGTCCATTCTTCTCATAGAATCTTATTTTTTTTTCCATTATGGCACTCATTGCAAGTAACAGATTTTAGTTTTCATCTTCATTTGCATTTCATTTGTCCTTTCCACTACAAAATGATGTCTTAGTTGGGGTTAGTATTGTTGTAATGAAACACCATGACCAAAAACAGATTGGGGAAGAAAGAGTTTATTCGGCTTATGCTTCCATACCATTGTTCATCATTGAATAAAGTCATGGCAGGAACCTGGAGGCAGTTGCTGATACAGAGGCCATGTAAGAGTGCTGCTTACTGGCTTATTCTTTATGATTTGCTCAGCCTGCTTTTTTCTTATACTAAGGACCACCAGCCCAGGAAATGGCACCACCCACAATGGCCATCCTCCAACAATCACTAATTAAGAAAATGCCCTACAGGTTTGCCTACAGCCCAATCTTATGAAGGCATTTTCTCAGTTGAGGTTCCCTCCTCTCAGAAGACACTAGCTTGTGTCAAGTTGACATAAAACTATCTAGCACAGCTCATCAGGTCAGTGATTTTCTGTCTGGGTTCCAGTAGCCATTACTGTGGGAATTAATAGGTCACTCCATAAATATTTCACAGATTATAATCATTCACACTTGCATCTTTCCTCCAGAAGGAAGTGATGATTTCCAGTACTAAGCTAAGGGGACTGGAACACGGTTCAGCAGTAATTTCAGTAATAGAACTGTTGCTCTTTCAAAGAACATGAGTTCAATCCCCAGCACTCACATCAGGCAGCTCACAACTGCCTGTACTTCCAGCCTCAGGGGATCCAACATCCTCTTTTAGCCTGTGCAGGGACCTGCACACATATGACATACACTCACAATGGCACACATACATACACATGAAAAATAAATCTCTTTTTTAATGAGAGATCTTTTGTAGGATAAAAAAAAAAACCAATAACACTAGTCTTTTGAATTCCGTCACTTTAAGGTAGCAGTAAGTTATGCAGCCTTGACTGAGTCGTCCCCCGCCCCCCCCCCCACACCTTTGGTAGTGGCAAACAGTCCAGCCTTGTTTTTCTAAAGCTACTTCTCTTGCAAAAATAGAAGATTACACAGAAGAGGTGGGACCTGCTGGGACCGAGCTGGACAACTTCATGTTCATTAGACAGCTTGGTCTTCTCCTATGCACTAGAAGATGAATCCACCCCCATTTTACCCACAAGGAAATGGGCTGGCTGTGGTGATGTGCCTAGAGCATAGGGCTAAGTAGGAGAGTTGCTCACTTCCTGTTTACATTCTGCAGTGGCTTCTCATTACCGTGGAAACAAGCTCCCACTTCCTAAGTAGGTGCCAACAAAGGCACCAAGTACCAGGACTCTGAGCTTTAAGAACTTTGCATTTTCCCCATGCCACTGGGGCAGTTTCTGGAATCAGTATACTCCTGAGCCCATACCAACACCTGCTTTTTCTTCCTATCTACCCCCACAAAAACATGTTTGCTACTGGTTCTTTAAGAGCCACATAAGCAAACTCACAAAAAGATACATTTCCTTGTAGGAATTCATATAAAGCAAACATGTGGCCAAGATATTGGTTCAAAATTGTTCCTTTTATATATTATATAAAATTTATATATTATGTGATTTGTTATTTATGGTAGTATAATGGAAACAACTTAAATGCCCAACTCTCACTATTTTGAGGTACACTGGTGCAGTCATATTTATTTAGATCAGTTTCTTTTCTTTTCCTTTTTGTGTTGCCAGCAAGAAGAAGTCTTGACCAGATCAACACAACTGAAGTCCCTGAAGGACTGTTATGACTCCTCCAAGAGTATTGATAAATTTTCTTCAGCTGATTTATGTGTACCTAGTCTCTGGGTAGACAGAATGTTAAAGTAGGCTGTACAGATTTCTGCATGGTACCACACATGAAGAAACAGTATAATCTCCAGGACCTGTGAACACTTCATCCCCTCAGTGTTTAGGACAGATTGGTCAATGACCTTGTACTGCCCAAAATACTAGCACTCCAAAAGAATGTCTCTCTATTCACTCAGGTTATGTTGTAGCAAATAAACACCCTAATTCTTAGGTCTTTCTTATCCACATAACTGGCCCAGTGATGGGTTCCTGGTCAACAAGTAATTTTCTGCCATATAGTGATTAAGGGACCCAGGCTCTTCCCAACTGTGGCTCTTCTGTCTTTAGATCCATGGAGTCCAGCAGACATAAACAAAAAATATGGGGAAGTCACCTATGCTACCTGAGTCTAGAAATGACTCACATCACTTGCAAACTCATTCTGTGGATGATTAGTCACATAGTCCCAGTTGGATGCAAGAGGTGCTAGAAACATAATCCCTGGCTAAGCGGCCACTTCCCAGAAACAATTCTATCCGGTGGAAGAAAAAAAACAGACATTTCTAGTGAATAGCCCACACCTCTATGCTCCAGCCACAGATTCAAAATGGCTGAGAGCCACTGGTAATGGGGTTTTATTGCTATGCCTCATAGAGAAGGAGGGAGAATCTCTAGTATCACCTTACTAGATGGTACCTAAAGCCTGGTGGGCAACTTGTAAATTGCTTCCTTTCATTCCAGGGGCCGCACTGCATCCAACTCCTGTTCCTCCAGTGCCGTTCAGTTTGCTACTCTCTGCACATCTTCCCTTCATTGCTTGCTCCAACTCTATCCTTCAGGGAACAGCTCCAGCTCAGGAGCTGGTCTCTGCTCCAGTCAACTGTTGCTAGGGAAGCAGGCCTGGCCTCACTTAATCCATGTGGGTGACAAGGCATAGCCATCTTCCCCAGAAAGAACTTGGCTGGGATCACTTTTTCTGGAGAGGAGGGTTTTGCTTTTCGGTTTGTTTTCGACCACTTCACTATGCAGCCCAGGCAGGCCTCAAAGGCACAATCTTCTTGCCTCCCACGTGCTAGGATTATAAACATGCATCACCACACCCAGCTTCCTAAAGAATCATAAGCATTGGAAGCTTCATGGACCTATCAGTACACAGAGCAGCTAAGAAGCTCCATGGGGAGTTAGCGAGAGAGACTTGCTACATTCTCCATCTTCATGGCTCTGTTTATCATGTGCCCTCAGCATTCACACGCTGTTTCAAAAACTCAGCTTCTTAGTGGGACTGCACACACCAGGACTTCAGAATCCGAGAGTTCTCTAGCAAATTGAAGAAGACAGTTACTAATTGAATGAAGAAAAGGGGAACTGAGTGAGCGAACACGATGCTCTTGATACATAGAGACACAGAAAAGCAGAAGTGGACTAGAGATGTAACTCAGTAGTTGAGGGCTTAGCTAGCATGTAAGAAGCCCTTAGTTTAATCCCTAGTACCTCAAAAACAGAGAACGGGCAGGGAGAGAAATGAATACTGTGGAGCAAAAAGAGAATGCTACCAATTTTTAAAATCAATTTAATCATAATTGTGTAAATATATGCATAAGACCAGAAAGAAATACACCAACGTGTTTATCCTTTGGTTCGTGCATTTATAAATACATTATTTATTGTTTTAGTTGCTATGTTTTCTAAGCCCTCCACAAAAGGAATATGATGCTTGAGTGAGTAAGCAGGACGGCTCAGAGAGTAAAGGTGTTTGCTGTGCAAGCCTGATTGATGGCCTGAGTTCAGTCTCCGAATCCCACAGTACTGGGAAAGAGCCGATTCCTAAAAACTGTTCTCTGACCTCCACATATGTGTTCTGGCACACATGTATGTGGGGGTCGTGCACATACACAGACACAGGCACATAATAATTTCAAAAAACATTCATTTAGACACAGTGAGTGCCCATAGACATTTTTTTAAAGGCTGTAACATTTTTACAGATTAAAGAGTTACAGTGACAGCTAGATTATTTGTTGAGTTTTCATCAAAAATTCCTTCCTCAATGAAGCCCCTCTCCAACATTCTTGTACTGCTCACCAATCACTGGGAATTATGTTTACTATCTCCCCAGAAACTTGGGGTTCTTTGAGAGAAGAGACGGACTTCTGCATCTCTGAGTCCCCAGGGACTAGCACACACTACACATCTTAAGGCTTGTGGCCCAAGGGAAGAAAGCCTGTGAGTAGGACTATCCTAACTCCAACTGCATCTTCCCTGGGACCAAAGGGAAGGGGCAGGAATTCCTCCATTAGTGCCGATGACCTGGGGCCTTGGAGGCCTGCAGGAAGATTGGAAAGAAACGCCCCATTGAAGAGCCAGAGCTGAGGTTTAGGAGACCCTGGAGAAAACAGAGCTGATCCAAGTTGGGTTTTCCTGACCCCTGCCAAGACTGTCACGTGGTAGCACTTGGAGGATTCCCCGATTCTGTTCATTCCTTTGGAATCTCTCACCCCTCCAGGACTTCCTCCGGGAACAGGGGAAACCCCAGTGCTAGGGCCTGGGCTGTGTCACCAAGAGCTGCTAGTAGTCTGGGTTCAACCCCAAACCACAATTAAAGTAAGTATGGGGGGCAGTAAACGCCAGTTAGGAGAAACTTCGATGTCTTCCAAAGAGCTTTTTAGGGTCAAGAAGAGTCAAGAAGGAGGCCCTGAAACTGTTTTTAGCGATACTGGCAACAACTGAAACTCCACTATAGACCAAGCAAAGACACAAGTTGTAGCAGGAAAGGTGAACCCTTTTCCAAGAGCTCTGAGATGCCCCGAAACTGAGCAAATAGTACGCACCACCAAGGTTAGGCAGGAGCACAGGGGCCTAGCTTCTGCGCTTAACCTTGGAGACCAGATCCAAGAGCAAACTAGGTGGCCTGTTTTGAAAGCCTCCCAGGTCTTCAGGAATCCACGCATTCCTCCTTGTCATCTAGAAAATGATTTCTAAACTTGTAGGTTCTGGTAGAACCGCCTGGCTCTGGGTCTGGGCCAGTGTGCCCCGCCCGCAGGACGGCTGGATTCTTATTTCTGTACTCACCCACTTTCTAAAACCAAACCAAACCCGAGAGGAAGGGCACGGCCCTGGGTGGGGATGCCCTGAAATATTCGAGACTAAGAGCATTCCTGCTCCCAGGGACGTTTACAATAGGTCTGTCCCTGGGGACGGGCGAGGTTCGCCTGTCAGCAGAGCAGAGTGGGAAGGGTGTGTGACCAGCGTGTGTGTGTGTGTGTGTGTGTGTGTGTGTGTGTGTGGTGTGTGTAGGGGGGAGGGAGGGAGGGAGGGAGGGAGAGAGAGAGAGAGAGAGAGAGAGAGGAGAGAGAGAGAGAGAGAGAGAGAGAGAGAGAGAGAGAGAGAGAGAGAGAGAGAGAGAGAGAGAGAGAGTGCTTGGGAGGGGTGGGGGGCAGGAAGGGAGGAGCTGGTGGGGAGCGCGGCTGCCTGCCCTCCAGGCTCCTCCCGCTCCGGGGCGCCTCCGCCCTTTGCACCCGCCCCGCGTACAAAGACGCCCCTCCGTCTGCGATCGCCTCACCGCTGCGTGTCCAGCTCTCCCCAACGACTACTGCTGCGCCTCGGGGCCCAGGTGAGTCCCGCACCCCACACCTACCGGCGGAGAACCCCATACCCGCTTGATCGGGACTCCAGCCCGACTTTGTGAGGTGCCGTGCCCCGTGGGCCTGGGTGGGGCCACTCTCTCGCTCGCAGACACCCCCAGACCCGCTAGGGCGGAGGCGACGCTTGTCTGCAGCTACCCTACCCTGGCGCTGGGGCCGCTGTTCCTCCGACCTCCTCCCTTTAGCTATACTGTTTTTCACTCTCACCTTTCCTACTTTGCAACTAGTCTTAAGAGTTAACTAGAGTTAAGCAGACCCTGCTCTCGCTCTGTCCCAGCTGGCATGTTCCTTGCAGCTTTGGCCTGCAGGCAGATCTCAGTCCAGATGTTCCTAGCCTCCTCTCCACAGCAGGGCTGCCTGAACCAATCTGGACCAGGGAGGACTGGTGGCTTGGCAGCTGGAGGATTCCCTTCTTAAAGGGTCCTGCTCTGCCTTACCCCAGTGCAAGTTGCAGGTTGGTGGGGAAGGAACTTAGGGCTAAGACCGGGTCTTCTATTTGTTGTCTTATGAAGAAGTACTGCGGTGAGAGGGAGTGAGGCGACTTTTCTCTACCAAGTTTTCCTCTTGGAATTGAATTAAATAAAGGGAACCAGAAAGAGGTGGAGTGAGAACAGGCTTGGTCAAGAATCTTCAGTCCCAGATTAACTTGATGTGGGACTGTGAGATGGATGTCCATTGGTACCTGCTTCACGGCCTGAGCTTGGCCACAGGAATGACCTCTTTTCCTAACCTGTCTGGGAGGACTCTGGAGAACTGTTAAGAGGATGGCAAGGCAAACAGAAGTAACAGACCAGCAAAGAGCCCAGAGACAAATTCTGAAATTCACTAACCCACCTCCCTTCCTTCTCCCGCGCCCACCCCAGGGAAGCTAGATTCTGCAGGGTGGGGTTAGCACAAAGAGTTCCAGGATTCTCCTAGTGATCTAAGGCCTGTGACTCAGCTGTGAGACCAAGGGCGCGGCCTGGCTGGTTGATACTCTGCGGATGGTTTGGACAGAATACTCCCTGAAGGAAAAGAGGAACTGTGCCATCTTCCAGGGCAGTTTCCAAGAGGAAGTGAGTCACACTCGAACTGGCCACCAACCTGAAGGAGGGGTTTCTTAGCTGAGCTGCCTGGGAGGGTAGTAATTAGACTGACAGGACCATGACAAGACCGTTGATAGTTGCCACCAGGTAACTGCCCTATGGCAGCAGGCCTCAGCTTTGCTGGGGTTTGCTTCTCCGATTGGAGTTGGTGCTGCATGTTTTTCCTCCTGAAGCTTGAGTTTCAGCTTCCAGGAGTGGGTTTTTACCTCTTGTACTCCCAAGTGGGATGGAAACGCCCCGTCAGAGAGCTTGGCCTTCAGTGTGTTTCAGCAAACTGCAAACGATAGTGCCAGGAGCTGGAGCAGGAACAAGTTCATGTAACTCGCTGAGATTTCATTACCCTAGTCCTCCCCCCCAGATCCCCAGCAATGTCTATTAATCATCATTTCTACATGGCATCGATGCTACTGACCGTCAGAGAGGACTTCCTCACTGGTAACCTTTGATCCACCACCTAGAGCTTGCATTTCAGCTCACTGGCATTTTTGGTCTGCTTGGCATAGAGCAGTTATTTGGGTTCAGTCTGATTTCTGGGCGATCTGTTCCCTGTCTTTTCCTGGACACAACATGAGATGGGCCCTTGTCCTCCTATGCCTGGCCTCTGAGCAGTCACCCGAGTGTGGTCAGACTCTGGGCTGGGTGGGGCTGAGGCTGGATGCCTCTCTTCTTTCCACTGACAGCTCAAGAGAGAGAGAGAGAGATTTTTCGAGCACTAAGCTGATATGCCCTTGGACACAGTCCATCCATTTAAGCATAGCTAAGGGAAACAATGGGATTCTTTCAGAATTATAAAATATAAATTAGTGTTCACAGTGCTGGGAAAAGCTGGACTAAAATATGGGTGCTGTCTTAAGCTTCCCATTTTCTCAGGCCTGGCAACTTAGGAATCATACATCAAAAGCAAAAGGAAGTAGCATGCTTAGCCTGTGTGAGGCTCTCATTCTCTAGGACCACCCCCATTCTTCAAAGAGAGGGAAGGAAGGAGGGGGGGATGGGTAGAGAGATGGGTGGATTTGCTTTTAAAGACAATGTTCAGGATTTTCTACCTCTTCAACTAAATAATTCCCATCTGTCACCGTAGCTATTGTTGGTTGGTTTTGGCTGAATCATGACAGCTTCTCACGGGAAAATGGGTGTTCTTGGTTGGGTTAGAGTACGTTTCTCAGTTCTTTATTCCTATTGCATTGCATCTAGAACTTTCTTTTGCAGATCATGTCTGTAGTAAGCAAGTTTTATTTGGTGAGAGAACCTGAGCCCAACACCATTATTTTAAAACTCACTCCTCCTCCAAATATTCTTTAAGGGTCAAATATAAGAACGTCCTCTGGGTTCAATTAAAAAAAAGAAGAAAGGTTCTTCAAATTCCCCTAAACAAAAGAACGGAAACTACAATTGTTTTTAAATAATGAATGTTTATGTTCACCAACACCCTAATGCATTCTGGGTGGCTCCAAGAAAAGTAGAATATGGACATAATACAGATGAACAAAGTAAATCAGGCCTCCAGCTTCTGAGATTTATAGCCTAGACCTGGGCATAGGTCCAGGACAGACATTTGGGATTGCTCAGGAAGAGGGACTCCCTCCCACATTCTGCCCCTCCCAGAAAGACCAACGGAGAGAATGAGAACATTGTTGGTACCTAACCTCATAAGTGGGGTGTGCAAGGTAGGTGTTCAGTGTAAGAGAAACAAAAACCAGAATTGCTTTCTGCAGAGAAAGAGGCGGTTGAGACCCATTGCTCAGGCTAACGTGTGAAGGGCATAAACAGTCATCAGAACAAAATGGCTGAAGGAAAGGTGTGTGGGCCGGCCTGGGGAGCCAGTGAGGCAGTGTGATGGATGAAAATACGAGAAAGAGCAAGAGTGAGAAGCCTGTCCATCCTACCCGACCTGCTTAGCAGGACACACGTTGTTTTTTTTTTCCTTTGTGTCTGGAATGTGCTCTTTGTACTCTGCCTTGCCATTCATAGGTGAACCCTGTTAGGACCCCTTTCCCAGCCCTTCCCAGAGCTCACCTCCCCTAGCTGCTGAGCTCCGAGCTGCAAAGTTGTCAGCTGTCTAAGCATAATCTCATCTGTATCTCAGCTACTTGGAGCTCTTCATTTAACAAATAGTATTTAGTCATCTCTCAATTAAAGCAAAATGATATGGGGTTCTTAACCAAGGCAGCTGTAGGGCCAAGGTGGATTGTGACAACTGTAGCAGATTGTGTAGACCAGGTATGGGATGGGGTGTCAGGGACACTGAACAGATTCCCCTACCTCTCAGACCAAGTCCCAAGGCTCTTGGGACAAAGTGTTACCCAACCAGAAGGGGAAGGCCCAACCCATCTGGAGTGGAGTTTGTGGGGTGTTCGGTGGAGTGGGGGTGCCAGATTCAAGTTCCTGAAAAGCTTGCACTCTAGTACCTGACTATGGAGCTATAGTGAGCCCTGTAATGCAAGCCCCACCCAAGCAGTGGAGGCTAGGCTGGGACCACTTCACCAGAGAAGAACTGCATCATTCATTCAAGAGAACAGCGTTATCACACTTCCCTTTTGTCTTATTTTTCAGTTTGTTGTTTTGATTCTTGAGACAGGGTTTAGACAGCCCAGACTGGCCTAGATAACTCTATTTTTCCTGTCTCAGCCCCATCCCACCTCTGAGTGTTGGGTTCATAGTTCTTGGGACTGCCCCTACCACACCTGGATCCTTTGCCTTACTTTAAAACTTTCTCCAGAATGTTGTTTGTAGGCCTGGTCAGGGCCCTCTGGAATCAAGGGCATCTCCTGTGAAGTTCAACTCTGTTTTTACTTTCCGGCCATCCCCTAACTCTGTCTTCTCACTGCAGGTCTCTTGAACAAGCAGGAAGTCGGTCGGCTGCTCTGTTCACTGGTGTGTGGACTGAAACAGCTAGGGAGTCAGGGAGGGAGGACCAAAGGGCAGATATGAAGCTTCAGGGAGGAACTCTACCACTTCCTAACCAGCCGGGGAAGAAAAGAAGGAGTGGCCTGACCTCAGACTTGAGCACCTGCTCTTGGCTAGGGCAGCCTGATCTCACCCTCTTGAAGAGGACATTCAAGTGAGCCCAGGGCTTCCTTGACTTTCAACTTGCATTTCTGGGGAGTACTAAGTTGACCTGTTTTTCTGTTTGGGGGAATCCCTATTCTGTCCATTCCTCTTTCTTCTCTAGCCCTGCAATATACTTTCCCAATGCCTGTGAGGAAAGTACAATGGGTGTCCACCTAGTCTTAACATCTGGGACATCATCTGGAATCTTGGCTTTCAAAAGAGGTCAGAGAGCTCTGTGGCTCCAAACTGTGGACACAGACTTTTAAATTTTCTCCCGTGTCTGGCTCCTCTCCTGGATTGTTGAAGGGCTGAGGCAGCATCCCATGTCCTTCTTGAGGTGACTTACTCAGTTCAGTTCTCTTCAATTGCTGCACTTCCAAAGCAATCCAGGCAATGTAGACTCCCTCTGAGCCCTCTGCCTGCACCAGAACCCCCTATCCGGGAGTGGGGAGGTAGGGCAGATCTGAGCAGTGTAGGAAGAGAGGAAAAAAGGCGTGGCTGTTCTGCATTTCACGGCACCGTACACCTTGAAGTGTAAACCTATTGCTATCCAAGTCATGCAGATGAATCATGCTAGATCCTGATTGACAGTGTTCTCAGAAGTGGCATTTTCCGTAACTGGTTCTTGTACTTTATTGGAGATCAAGAGGTCAACATTACAATCCTTAAATCTAACTTTTCAATGCTAGTGTTCAGCACTACACATTTGAATCTGTAAAAGATAATACTTAGAAGGCAGGCCTAGTGGCTCAGACCTGCAATACCACCTACTCAGGAGGCAGAGGTAGGAGGATCTCAAATTAAGGCCATCCTAGGTAACTCCTTGAGACCCTGTCTCAAAATAAAAAGTGAAAAGAGAGCTAGAGGATAGTTCAGTGATCGGGAGGCATGCACAGCATGAGTGAGGTTCTAGGGTTCAGTGTGTGTGTGTGTGTGTGTGTGTGTGTGTGTGTGTGTGTGTGTGTGTTGGGGTGAGTTACAGAATTTAGGGCTCTGTACTGAACAGGCCTCTGTCAGCAGCAGGAATCAGACCAAAGCACAGCCCAAATTCCCATTGTTGCTCTGCAGTGGGGGAAGGCTCCAACCTCTCCCTTCATCTGTAGTCAAAACTCTATGTGGACACTGAGCTCCATTAGGCACTGGGTCTTGATGAAACATTGGCCTCTGTTCACTGTACCAGAATACAATGACCTAACATTTCCTTTTCTCTCTTTAAACTCTTCGTGAGGAAAGGCCCTTGCTCTCTCACTGCACCCCAGCTTGTAAGGAAAACACTCTGCATAGTCCTACCAAAAATATATGCGGCTCCCAAAGGAGTCTGTGTAAACTCTTCCCTATTCCTTCTCTGCTGAACTTGGTAATGAACTTTATGAAGCATGTACTCGGGGCTGGGGGCAGGGGTGGGTGGTGGGTGGTGGGGGGTGGAGTTGGGGGTGGGGGGTGGGCAGCCGCATTTACTGCCAGAGAGCAGGTCCAAAATGTTAGGAGAGTACACATTTCCAGCAGACACACCCATCCATCTGTAAGCACATTTCTAATCTCTGGAGTCACACTGGTCCAGGTTCCTAAGTCATGCATGGAGGAATGAAGTTTCTGTGTTACCAGATTAGACTTGTGGCTTGTTGGTGTTCAGCCATTTCTAAGAGTCACATTTTTAGCACCAAGGGAAATAAGGAAACATCTTCTTTCATCTGGTGCTTTCCAGTCAAAAGGAGCAGCTCTTGTCTTGCTTCTCCAGAAAGTTAGGCCTTCTTATCATGATTAGGAACCATACAGAGTAGCTGACAGCCAGACAAATGCCATGCTCTGAGGTCCAGTACCTGAAGTTTCTGTTGCCACCTGCAAAAGACCCCAAACAGGGCCTGAGATTGAATTTTATTGGAAAGGTGATTAGACCATCTACTTCATCTTTCCCAGTCACCTTCTACAGACGTTCAGTACATGTAGGTTAATGAAAGCTCTGTTTCTTTACATCCTTTAACAGGTTTCAACAGACCTCTTCAAGATGCCGTCTCAGATGGAGCATGCCATGGAAACCATGATGCTTACGTTTCACAGATTTGCGGGGGACAAAGACTACTTAACAAAGGAAGACCTGAGATTGCTCATGGAAAGGGAGTTCCCTGGGTTCTTGGAAGTAAGTGTTGAAAGTCTCAGAACCAGACGTGGAAATCAAAGTGCCCTTCCCTTGTTCTTCCATCCCTCCCCTGTAGGGTCACTACTTGGAAGTGTTTCATTTGCTCACTTAGTAGACAGTGTTAGAATATCACAGGGGCAGCAAAGTGGAAAAGACTCTCCCCCTGCCCTCAACCTGCTGATAAGAATATCCACGCCCCGCTGAGTGCAGATGAGGGGAAAAGACTCTTCACAAGGGTATAATGGATCAAGGGATGTTGCACCTCAGGTCTAACATGACAGAGGTTCCACAGTCTGGTCATATGCCACTTGGAACAACTTTCATTTCCTTTAGGTGTGGGTGTGAGAGGCAGTTTGAGCCCAGAGTCTCGTTCATGCAAACCTGGAGCTCTACTGGAGAAACTCCCTCTACTCAAATCTTAAATCCCTATGGACAGAAATAATTTTCTTCTTTTTCCAGCTGTAAGCCATAAAGGGATCGTGTTCATTATTGGCCGAATAAGAGCAAAATGTCACTCTGGAAATATAGCTTTTTACAATGAAAAGGTCAATTTAGGAGCCTAGAAGCACAATCTAGGTTATACCTCCCTTTGGTCAGACTGAACAACTCCTGAAGACCAGGACTCTTCCGATACGCCACTCAAGACATTAAGTCAGCTAGGCATAGTTGTCTTTTGACTTTGCGGGCCCTCAAGAGACAGTTGTTGAATTTAATGTTCACCCAAGACAAAACATTGCTGGACACAATAGTAGACTGTGGTGCAATCCCATCTTTTTCTGGAAAGAAAGGCTGGCTCTTGTACTGGGTGTTCAGTAATGCATTAGTCTCTGAAGGGTAAAGGGAAGTGATGGTAAAAGGCTGGGTCCTGCCTCTTATCATCTGCCTGCTAAATAGGATGTTACCTAAGGCCCTGACTCTTACACTAATAAACACAGGGCTTTGCAGGAGACTGCTTTTACACATCATCAATATCAGTTAAATAAGTGGCCTGGCCCCTCCCTCTGAGCTGCAGTCACCCCAGCGCCACCTCAGTGAGCAGGAGTACATAGTTCCTCTGTCAGCATAAGGTGCTGAGATGCAGTCCCGGAAAATGAGAGCACTGAACACAATTATTTGCATGCCCACTTTTAACTTGTTATGATCCTTCTAGACAAGCACAAAATGCAAGAGCAGAAAGTTCTCCTTGTAAGCCAGTCCATCACATCAACAGAGGCATTCTCAACGCTGAAACACCCGTTAATCGTGTGTGACACAAGGCACAAACCCTTTCATACTCAAGGCTTTGTGACATGAGAAACGTAAAGGATGTTTGTAATGGAGTGTGCTAAACACAGCAGAATAGTTTATTTCAGGCACAGACAGGGTCATAATTCTAGACATGCACTCCCTGCATTAAAAGCATTTGTTTCTAAAGTAGATGGCTTATGTCATCCAAATTTCACTCATTCTGACCACAGCCAGGAAGCAGGGGGTGAGGCCAGAATTAGTTACATAGAGAAGGTTTCAGCTGCTAGCTAGGAGTTTGTAGCCTCAAGTAGACAATATGACTCCTTTACCATAAGAGATCTCTGAGTGCAATCTGTAAGCATCCAGCACACTTAACATATTGCACATCAGTTCCCCCACTAATTATGCAGTCATTGGAATTCATAAGTACTTTGTGCCTTTTAACAGCCCCTAATGCATTAGAGGTTATTTCCCTCTCTGAGATAGCAGGGACCTATAGGAGGAACCACACTTTTGCACTTCTAAACAACGTGACAGCAAGAGGGATAATCAAGCTAATCACCAGTGAAACAAGATGAAAGTCAAGGCATCTGCCTGTCTCTCCCTGCCCCACACATTCATGCTATGCACTGAGGAGTTTATGATTCTATCTTACAAACTCATTTGAGTGTGTGTGTGTGTGTGTGTGTGTGTGTGTGTGTGTGTGTGTAGGCCAAAGGTATCATCCCTCAATCACTCTCTACCTTAATTTTTTTTTTTTTACATTTATTTGTTTATTTTGTATGTGTCTGTGTGTGTGTGTACCATAGCATGAGTATGGAGGTCAGAGAAAAACTTGGGAAAGTAGGATCTCTTTCCTTTGTGTGGGCTACAGGGATCTAGCTTAGGTCATCAGACATAGCAGCAAGTACCCTACCTACTGAGCTATCTCACAGGCCTATCACATTTTTTGAAATAAGCTCTCTCACTGAACCTTGCCCTGGTCAATTTCGCTAGACTGGCTGGCCAGCTAGCCTCATGAATCTTTCTGTCTCTGCCTCCCTGTTGCTGAGGTTCCAGGAGCATGCTGCTGCACCAGCTTTTATGTGGGTGCTATGGATCCCAACTCAGGTTCTTGTGCTGGCACCTTACCAACTGAGTCACCCTCCCAGCCACACACACTTGTATAACATCCAATGACGAGAATAAGATGGCATAGGTTTACCAACTCAAAGAATGGAAAGAGGGCCAGGAGCTACGTGCTCACTGGTGGAGCATGTAACTAGCATGTGGAGGCCCTGGTTTCAGTCCAAGAAGAATGGAAGGTATCTTAGAGAGGGCACTCACATCCAAACTCCTCTATTTGTAGTTGATATGTGAAGATAAGCTAATCGGTGTGATGGACTCAGGCTACATAGCTAATATGATAGCTATGCTAGCATACTTGCTGGGTCCCAGCTGTGGGAAGGAAAAAAGAGCTCTCTACATCTTCTCTAAAGCTAGAACCCAGTGTCCTCATTAGCACCTGCTTAGAACAGATACAACGGTGACCTGAAACTTACTCCCTAAGTTATCTGAGGTGGCTTCTTCATGAAGAGTTCCCCTTTTATGGATCTGATCATGGTATCAGGGATGAAAATTTGTTTTTTTGTTTTTTTTTTTAAATCAAAGTTTGAAGTAGAAAATGGTGAGTATGGTTCTTAGGCACAATCTAAATATGATGTTACTAAAAGTGGATTCCCAAGAAAAACAAAAACATGCTGATGAGTTACAAAGGTCACTTAGGACCTTAAGACAAGAGCTTAAGTTCTTGAGAGATAACGCTTATGCACACAGTTGTCAGCAGTTTGGATCAGATAACATTAAGTCACCTATGTCATTAACTGATATTGGTCTCCTTTGTTCTCTCTCTCTCTCTCTCTCTCTCTCTCTTTCTTTTTAGAATCAAAAGGACCCCCTGGCTGTGGACAAAATAATGAAGGACCTGGACCAGTGCCGAGATGGCAAAGTCGGCTTCCAGAGCTTTTTATCATTAGTTGCAGGGCTCATCATTGCATGCAATGACTATTTTGTAGTACACATGAAGCAGAAGGGAAAGAAGTAGGCCAAACAGAGCCCTGATACTCCCTCCCTGATGCGTGCTCTCCTACAGGGCCACTTGAGGACTCTGCCTCACTGCTTCTCAAGAGCAGATCAGGACCCTTAGGAAATGTGCAAATAACATCCAACTCCAATTCGACAAGCAGAGAAAGAAAAGTTAATTCCGTGACAGAGAAGCTTTTGATTTTTATATTGTTTGCATCCTGCTGCCCTCAATAAAGAGTGTCCTTTTTTTTTAGTTCTGAATTTGAGGTGGTGTGTTTGTTGCTTCTTCTGAAATGCTTACTCCCTGCTTCTTTGGCTCATGAAGAGTCAGCAGGGCCTTGGGCAGCCAGCACACAACAGGGCGCTCTTCATAGAACCAGCAAAATGAGAACACACTCGCCATTCAGGCTCGGTGTCTGACTTTTCTATTTGCTCTTGAAGCTATGTCTGTGTGAAGGACCAAAACTCAAAGTGTTACAAGAGGGCTCTTCAAGAACATATTCCAATTCTGTAACTCCGCAGCCAAGTCAGTTAAATGAGTGCCTTTGTAGCCAGCACCTTGGATGCCTGAGATGTTTGAACCCATTTTTTTTTTTTTCATTGCAAAACTACAGCAAAATCTAGGGCCAGAATAAGCCCATCAGAAAATGAGCAAAAAGAGGAAGGGATATAATGACACTTTAGTGATAAGGTCCCAACAACTGTGATTTAGTTAACTTCCAGATGTCCAGAAATGTGTTAGGCATGGCATAGATAGACTGCATGGATTCTGGATGAAAATCAAGTAACAGTACTGATGCTGACAAATAACACAATGCTTCCCCCAGCCTTTTGCATGCCTGTTATGAGCTTCAGTACATGTATATTGCATATTACATGCTTATTAATGGAGAGACAATATATGAATTCCATGAATTGACACACGTAACTGTTCCAGTTAACTAGGTCGACAACAATGGAAACACTTAAAACAAATTTTTTTCGAAGCAGGTCTCACACTTCCAGGCTGGCCTCAAATGTGTTATTTGAAGTGTTATGTAGCTGAGAGTGACCTTGAACTCCTGATCCTCCTGCCTCTCCTTCCTAAATGCTGAGATTGTAGGTGTACACCACCATGCCCAGTAAAACAGTCACCTTTAGGACTGGATACATCAATGTCATTCCAGGGAAAACTTTCAATGTAATTCTAGGAGAAAGTTCAGTACAAACTCATTCACTGTTGTACGGAAAAATTGATAAAAACGGGAACAGGATAGTTCAAAGCTAGCTTTAGAGAAAAATCTATAGTAAAGACAAGAGTGAAATTTCAAACATTTTGTCCCCATCATTGGGTAAACAAGGTACAGAAAAATCACAGCTTTGGAACCGTAGGATTATATCAGCAGACTTACCAAGGCACTGATTAAATGGAGGAGTGGAGACAGCTGTCTAAAAAGTTTAAATTGAACCCAGAAATGATTCCCAAACTCATGTTCTAGAGTTGGACCACTAAGGTTGCTACTGGTTCAGGAAACTGCCTACTGAACCGAGAAGCCATTGCTACACCAAGCTGTAGCACGAATCTTAAAAGGTCTTATTAATAAAAACAAACCTGGGGCCAGGTATTGGGGTGAACGCTGGAAGATCAGAGAGACAGAACAGGCCACAGCTAACCTCACCTGGCCAACTTCTCAGCCGATCCTGTTTCCTCAAATTGGATACCTCTAAGTCCTCATCTGGAATGAATCTCAGCTGAACTGCTGCTTAACCAGGCTCTAGTTCCTGGTTTTCACACCTTTTATACTTTTCTGCTTCCTGCCATCACTTCCTGGGATTAAAGGCGTGAGTCACTATGCCTGGCTGTTTCCAGTGTGGCTTTGAACTCACAGAGATCTGATCTTTGTCTCCAGAAGGCTAGGATTAAAGGTGTGTGTGCCACCATTTTCTGACCTCTATGTCTATCTAGCGGCTGTTCTGTTCTCTGACCCCAGATAAGTTTATTAGGGTGCACAATATTTTGGAGAACACAGTATCACCACACCAGGCAACTCCAGAATCTTACCACCTGTGGCACAGTCCACACAGACAAGAGATGCCTGTTGCCCTGCCTCCTTCCATACATGACTTGGTCCCACATCCAAGCTTCAATCAACAAAGTTCTAACTTCATGAGAGTCAGAAATAGAGTTTGATCTTTATCGAACTCTGCATACCTGCGCTGGCATGTAGATCCATCCTGTCTGTCACAGTGTAAGAAATAAAACCTAATGTAATGGTTGATTTTCGAAGTTCCTTGAGTCTACTTAGTTCTAGCTACAGACGAGAGCACCAGACCCCTGCTAATGTTTGCTAGCCTAGATACCCCTACCTAAACTAGAAATTTAGAATAAAAATTATTTTACTTTATTTTTATTTATTTATTTATTTATTTTACATCCCTAACCCCAGTTTCCCCTCCCTCTTCTCCTCCCAGTTCCTCCCCCACCCCACCTTTATCTACTCCTCCTCTGTTTCTTTTCAGAAAACGGCAGGCCTCCCATGGATATCAATAAGCCATAGCATGTCAAGTTGCAGTGAGACTAGGCATCTCCTCTCCTATTAAGGTTGGACAAGGCAACCCAGTAGGAGGAAAAGATCCCAAAAGCCAGCAAAAGAGTCAGAGATAGCCCCTGCTCCCACTGTTATGAATCCCACAAGAAGACCAAGCTACACAATTGTAACATACGTGCAAAGGGCCCAGCATTAGGCTGAGCTCAGGGAATCCCGCTGAAGAGGGGGATGAAGGATTGTAGGAGGCAGAGGGATCAAGAACATCACAAGAAAACCCACAGAATCAACTAACCAGGGCTCATAAGGGCTCACAGAGACTGAACCAACAACCAGGGAGCCTGCCTAGATTAAAAAATTATTAATGACCAAACTTGCCTAACAACCTGGAAATGTGACAAGTTCATGCCTCTAACAGGCTTCAAAATAAGTAGAATGTAAAACACAGAGATAAAGCCAGCATGACCTTTGTCCAGAAATAGACAAATGCAAGGGGCAGATAATAATAAGATTGCACACTTCTGATTGCTCAGACAATGAGAAACGTGGGGGAGGGACCTGTGTTCAGGGATTAAGAACTGTTGTTTGCACTTCTGTGGAATATCCTGCCAGTTTATCTCTGTTGGAGGCCCTCAACTTTGTAGGGTTGTAAACTAAACTGCCTCACATTTGCTGCTCTGAGTCTCCAGCGCTCGTTACTAGGTGGGTGTGTTGCAGGGGGAGGGCTATCTTTATTCCTTATAATAATGAACAGTTTTAGAAAGATTTATTTATTTTTATCCTGTGTATTTATGATGTTTGGATATGTTTCTATGCACCATGTGTATGCTCCTGGAGGCCAGGATCTCCTGGCATCAGATCTCCTGGAACTAGAGTTGTGAGTGGATATATGGGTGCTGGGAATTGAACCAGGGTCATCTAGAAGAGCATCAAGCACTCTTAACCACTGAACCATTTCTCCAGCCCCAATGATTCCTAATTTGAAGAGAGCTTCCAATGTGGAGATTAAAGAAACTGGCTTTGAGGAGAAGAGACCTTAAGAAGTAAGGTCTTTGATGGCCACAGAGATTAGAGAAATCAGCTGGCCCATCATAGTGGAGAAAGGCTCTCCCTTCCATGGGGACGAGTGCCAGTATAGACTTCCCAATTAGGTTTCCCTGCCTCTTGGGAGAACTGCCTTCAGTGAGCATGGTTAGTGGTCAATCCACGAGTGGGAAGGTAAAATTAACACAAGATGGTGAGCATGAGCCCAGATACTCCAATCCATGAAAACATGCACATTGCCAGGGGTGTCCAACCTTTTGACATTGCTGCACAACACTGCTGTCATCTACAGAGTTTATACTCAAGAACGGTGCAATCAAATTCTTAAAAAGTCACAAAAAATTCCTCAGTGTTTATAACGTTGTGTTGGACTACACTCATAGTCCTCCTAGACTACACTAATAGTGCTCCTGGACTGCACTCACTCATAGTGCTCCTGGGCTGCACTCATAGTGCTCCTAGGCTGCACTCATAGTCCTCCTAGACTGCACTCATAGTCCTCCTGGGCTGCACTCATAGTCCTCCTGGGCTGCACTCATAGTCCTCCTGGGCTGCACTCACTCATAGTCCTCCTGAGCTGCACTCACTTATAGTCCTCCTGGGCTGCATGTGGCCAACAGTTGTTCACCCCAGCCCGTGAAGGCTTTTTCCTTACAACAGAAGAAGAACTATCCCAGCAGGAGGAAGAGGTCAGAATGAGGAAAGGAATCCTAACATCTGCTCTTCACAGTGGATATGTAGACATGGGGAAACAGTGTGTTCTTCCCAGCAGATTCCCCCAGACTCTGGCTTTCAGAGAGGTTCCTGTTGCCAGGGAATCTGTGTTCAGGATGGGTGTGGCCATGTGTGTTGGGGGAGGGCTGCAACACCTTCCTGGATTTAGCCCCATTGGTCAACGTGTTTACTGGGAAGGAGTATGAGCAGCATTTATGGTGTGAAACCCTACGTGGCTGTTTGTGCCAACTAAAACAGAGTTCCCACAATCTGACCTGCTGAAACAGCCGCCTGAGCTTTGGGGCTCGAGGCCTAACAGCTCCCAGAAGGCAAAGCTGTAACTCTGCCAACCACCAAGAAGAGGAACCAGCTGGAAAATTCCACTCATTCTACTACATGACTGAGTTGTAAACTGGATCTTATCCTCTCCACACCTAGTTGTGAGGGAGGAACAGACAGCAGTGTAGAGAGTCTTTTTCAAACACACTGGGGAGCTGATCCTGTAAACCAGACAGCTAATGTTCTCTCTCAGACTTGCTCCCTTGTGAGCCCCCTGAACACCAGCCAGAAATCTGTGATTCAGTTTTTTCCTCCCCAGTCTGGAATACTTCACTCTCAAATTGACTAAGGATTTTATCCAGCTCTTAACCCCAGGGAGACAGTAGAGGGTAGAAATGCACATACTTGGCACTATGTGAGCGACACTAGGCAAACTTCAGTGGCAGAGACAGACGAGCAGATGGCCACAGCAGCTGCTCAAGATTGTAATCTAAGTTGCAAGATAGTAGATAAAGAAGACAAAAAGTTTAATAACACCCAACAGAAACTGGCAAAGATGACACATGATGGGTACTCTGGGTCATTGTTGACAGGAATATAATCTATACAGCCTTTGAACATGCAAAAGTTGACAAAACGGGGTCCTTTAATGCTGTGGCCCTTTGATGCACTGTCTTTGATCCAGTATTTCTAATCTGGGGACTTTATCTTAATAAAGTAAGCAAAGACACAAAATTCGCAGACAAAGATATTTGATCCAGCATGACTTAGAATAGGCGCAACCTGATTTATGGTATAACTTGATTTGTGGTGAAACCACTTTATGCAATTATACATACAACAGTGAAAACCATGACTTTGGAAATATTAAATGAAAATGGAGACATGTCTATACCAAGTAAAGCAGGCTGCAAAATTAGTATATAATAGGATTCCTTTAATTTAAAAGTGTGTACTTATTCTTGCATATACTCACATGAACAGCAAAGACTAGAGGAAGCACATCTACCTAGATTTTGTTTCCAGGGTAGGAGTTGCTGGGGGAGGGGATTGCCATATCCATAAATATGTTTGGTATTATTTTAATTTTTTCTATATATGCTGTGATGTCATCTAATTTTTCTGCAATAATTCTACTTTTCTAATCTGGAAAGCAAAACCTCCAAATAACGTATTTTGAATAGTATGCATTGCAGGCATAATTTTTTTCTTTATTAAGAAATTTTCTACTCACTCTACATACCACCCACAGATCCTACCTCCTTCCTCCTCCCACTCTCAGCCCTCTCTCCCAAGCCACCCCACATCCCCACATCTCCCAAATCAAGGTCTCCCATGGGAAGTCAGCAGAGCCCAGCACACTGAGCCTAGGCAGGTCCAAGCCCCTTCCCACTGCACCAAGGCTGCGCAAGGCATCACACCACAGGTACCGGATTCCCAAAGCCTGTTGCAGGCATAATTTTATATGCCTGAAATTTCAACGCTCTGGGAGGCTAATGTAGGAGCATTGCCATGAGTTCAAGGTCAGCCTGAGTACGTGGTGAGACCCTGTCTCCAAACTAAACAAACAAACAAACAGGAGCTAGAGCTTGATGTGGTTGGAACAGGCCTGTCATCCCAGCCCTAAGGGAGGTAGAGTAAGAGGATCAGGAGTTCAAAGTCATCCTGGCCTACAGATGTGGACCAAGGCCAATTTCACCTATATAAGAACCTGCTACATGTAACCCTGCCTTAAAAAAATAAGAGTATGTGTATTTATTGACGAACTACTACCTAAACTAAACTACTTTCTAAGTGTCGTCTTATTTGGTCCTCACCATACCCTGCCAAGACATCATAATATGAATTTCAGAGATGACAAAATCATGACAAGACCTACTACCCATTTACAGTGTCAACATTTGAAACTAGAAATCCTGTTTCTTTTCTTCTATTTTGCAGCTGACGGGAAGTATGATTCCTGTCAATAGGAATTCTTTCAAACAAGTAAGAGGTCACTGGGCAGGTGAAGCTAGTCAGAGGAGAGTCAGCAGATGATCAGAAGCTCTCTAGCTCTCGAAGGTTAGAAATTTGGGCAGCAACTAACAGTCACTGTGTTCACTCTGTTCTAGGCATGGTTGACTGTTTCATAAGTATTAACTTGTTTGCTCTTTCTATCTTGAATGAGGTAGCTGCTATGCTGTTCTTGCTTTTCAGGTGATTTGATCAAAGGTAGAGCTGATTGGTGATGAAGCAGGATTGGATTCAGACTATATAAGGTTTTAGTCCCTCTTCTTTGGCCTCCAAACAGAGCAGGAGGGAACAAAGGAATTCCTAGGATCTCAAGTACTCAGGAGGACACAGTGTGGCTGGCTGAAGGGGAGTGCACTCACATGGAAAGTGTGCAGAGCCAGGCTAAGAAGGTGTGGTGGTTTGAAAGAAAATGCCCCCCCCAAGGGAGTGGCACTATTAGGAGGTGTGGCCTTGTTGGATGAAGTGTGTCACTGTAGGGGCAGGCCTTGAGGTCTCTTTTGCTCAAGCTTCCCTCAGTGTGATAGTTAGTGAACTTCCTGTTACCTCCAAGATATCAGACTCTCGGCTCCTGCACCACGTCTGCCTGCATACCACTGTGCTCTCTGTCATGATGATAATGGACTGAACCTCTAAAACTGTAAGCAAGCCACACCAATTAAATTTATTTATTTATTTATTTGTAAGAGTTGCTATGGTCATGGTGTCTTTTCATAGCAATAAAAACTCTAACTAAGGCTAGGTGGTGGTGGCACACTCCTTTAATCCCAGCACCTGGGAGGCAGAGCCAGGCGGATCTCTGTGAGTTTGAGGCCAGCCTGGTCTACAAAGTGAGATCCAGGACAGGTACCAAAACTACACAGAGAAACCCTGTCTCAAAAAAACAAAAAAAAAAAAACCAAAAAACAAAAAAAACCCCAAACTCCCCCCCAAAAGACCCCCAACAATAACAACAAAAAACCCCAAACTCTAACTAAGACAGAAGGGTAAGTGATCCTACAGGAACAATAAACAGTTAAAAAAAAAAAAAAGGAGTATGTGGCCTGTGTATTGGGGTCCCTCAAGATCCAAACACTACAGATCCAAAGTTTGAGTTATTACTAGTCTTTTGGGAGAAAGAGATGACTTGTACCCAAAAGGAGCCTATCTGACCACACATATGCTCTTCACTGTTCCTCCCACATTCCCATTTCAATCTCATTCCAGCTACAAATGATAAGCAGGGTGAAGATTCATATTTTTTTTTTCTGAGATGTTTTAGGAACAGAAGAGGAAGAGTGGGAAACTAACCTAGATAAGCCATGACAAATTTAAGAAGGAAAAACTCAAGAAGACAGAACCATTGGGTCTGGGTGAGAAAGACCCCAGACTATGAAACACTCAGCCTTTTTATTTTATTTTATTTTTTGAGACAGAGTTTCTTTGTTTAACAGCTCTGGCTGTCCTGGAACTCACTCTGTAGACGAGGCTGGCATTGAACTTATAGAGATCCTCCTGTCTCTGCCTCCCAAGTGCTGGGATTAAAGGCATGCACTAC